>NW_024069163.1:0-64424 GCF_009389715.1 Phoenix dactylifera
AAGCAGAGTGGCGAGCTTTACAATGCTCCTCCTGCTGAAAATCATTCTAAAAAAAGAAAAAAATTGCTATACCGTTATTTTATAATAATATTAAAAAATAATTTATTAAAATAAATTTAAAAAATTAAAAAGAGCCGATTTAATCAAGTCATATGGTATATACTATCCTAAAACGTGTTTCGTCTCTGCATACAGATTTGTGACAATCTCATTTATAAAGAATAATAATTTGGCTTAGTCCGATTCTCCTCTAATACATACGATCATTGGGAAGGTTTGCCTCGGCCGATTTCTTCGTCAGATTAAAAAAAAAAAATTGCAAGAGGTTTGAAAGAATTAAAAATTTTTTTCTATCTTGTCCCAGGAGAAGAGAAATGGTAATAGGCTTTTTTTTTTTTTTTTTTTTTTCCTTAGGAAAAGAAGGAGGGAGGGGAATTAATCCCACCCGCGTAATAGTCCTTGCTAGGCCCCTTTTCCACCAGAAAATGTCTGATACGGATAGACAATACACTCATACCCTCCTCGACCCGTGGGGAGCTCCACTAACATGGCAGCTCCTTCTACGTGTGAGTACGTCATTCCAACACCATCTCAGTACCGGCGGACCAGATGACGACTCCATCGGACAAACCAGGCGAGGGCATCCGGTCCCTGCATTTAATCGACGCCCGCGCGTTTCCAACCCGGGCCATTGCGGTGGAATCTTAGCTCCGTTCCAACCGTGTTATCACCTTGGTGGTGGTAATAGGCATTTCAAAAGATATAATATGTCAGAAGACAAAGCTGGTGTATATATATATATATATATATATATATATATATATATATATATATATATATATATTTTTTTTTTTTTTTTAAGTTAAAACCCGAACACCTCCACCGTTCGATGCTCAAAATCAGAGCACAACATGGGTCGGGTCTCATCGCTCTCCCGGATAGAGACTGCCTCGAGCCTTTGTCGTGCTGCGACTCCGAGTCTGGAAGACCCGATTCTCCGCATCAAAAGAAGGAATCCTTCGCATCCGAGCAACTTGGAAGCTCTCGAGTCAAGGCAATTGTGGCTGTGAAAGTTACCGCTGCCAAACTCATGCCGGCAAAGAGGAAGAAGAAGCAAAGCTTGGGAGATAAACAGCCTGTTGATCTATAATGAGCTAGAGCGCGTGGCTTTTCAGAGGAGGAAGAAGCTTCAGTGTATTGAGGAAGTGTGCTTTCTAATTGTGGTGGTCCTTCGAGAATATATCAAAAATCCTAACGTGGAATGCTATCAAAGACTTAATCTCCCTCCACCTCGAATTGCCAAATTGTTCTTCTTCAAGAAACAAAGATTGTCTCTCCTTCCACTGCTTTCTTGGATTCAGCAGAATGGTATGACATTTTTTCTTGCTCCATCCAAAAAGCTTTGAGTAGTGCCTCATTAGATCATTGCTCTATTGCATTAGATTGTAATATGAAGTTCTTCAAATGTAATATTTTTAGATTCGAATCTTGGTGCACTAAAGAGGCAGATCTGGATGATCTTGTTATTGCTACTTAGCGCAGCTTTGTTGGATGTTCTGATCCTACTGCAATGTGGGTCGCAAATTTGAAAATGCTTCAGTCTGCACTTGAAACTTGATTTGCCTTTAAGCGAATCGCCAACAAAGACATCAAAGACAAGATTCTTCATGAGCTGGATTTTCTAGATAGGAGAAGAGCTTATGGACCATTCATCTGATGAATTATATGAAAAAGAGGAACTATATTGGCATCAAAGATCTAGAATCATTTGACTCGATAGGGAGACTGAAATACTTCTTTCTTTAATAATGTGGCTTCCAAAAGGAAAAAAGATTTTATTACATCATTATGAAACGGCGGTATTGAATACTCTAATTAGGAAGATATTGTTGAGAGGATAAACTTAATTTAATGAATAACTTTTGGAGGATTTATGAATATGTGAAGGGTTACCTTGAGAGTGGTGATTCATGTATATGTATTTAAGTGGTTCGTATCTTTTGGGTTTTCTATGTGCATTTAAGTGGTTTATGTCTTTTGGGTTTTCTATGTGTATTTAAGTAGTTCATGTATTTGGATTTATTCATGTACCTAGAAGTCCTATAAATACCATGTAAGTCTTATAGTTTTGTAAGCAAGGCAAGAGCCAAAGTGAATAGAAAAAATCTGAAATATTCTTCCTCTCCATCCTTTCCTCTCTAATCTCTCTTCCTATATTTCCAACAAACTAGTATCAGAGCTCCAGTTTCTTGATCCTGGAGATGGCCAATTCTACCTTTCCATTTCAATTCCCTCGCCTTACAAAAGAGAATTATGAGAATTGGTGTATTCGTATGAAGGCTTTGCTTGGATCGCAAGATATATGGGAGATCGTAGATAGAGGCTATGAGGAGCCTCATGAAGAAGCTTTGATGAGTTCTGCTCAAAGGGAGGCTCTACCCAGAATGCGGAAGAAGGACCAACAAGCTTTCATCCTCATCCATCAATGTTTGGATGAAGCCATGTTCGAGAGAGTGGCTAATGCGACCACCGCTAAGCAAGCATAAGAGATCTTACAAAACTCCTACCAAGGAGTTGATAAAGTGAAGAAAGTATGCCTTCAAATGTTACAAGAAGATTTTGAAGGTATACGAATGCCAGAATCCGAGTCTATTACGGATTTCTTTTCGAGGGTGTTGGCCATAGTAAATCAAATGAAGTGGTACGGAGAAAGATTGGAGGATGTCCGAGTCATTGAGAAAATTCTTCGTTCGTTGCATTCGAAGTTCGATTACATCGTCGTAGCCATCAAGATGTCCAAAGATTTGGAGACTATGACGATTGATCAACTTATGGGTTCGTTACAAGCCCATGAAGAGAGAATCAACAAGAAGAAGGAGAAGCCGATCGAGCAAGTTCTAGCCACCAAGCTCTTGCTGAAGGAGAAGGAAAGGGAGTGTGAGAAAAGTCAACAAGGAAGAGGACGTGCATGGGGACAAGGTCGAGGGAGAGGAGGAAGAGGAAGAGGAAGAGGCGGACAAGGCAATCAATACTCCAACAATGAATAAAGGAGGCAATTTTCAAGAGGACGTGGTAGAGAAAACTACACAAGGCAAAATGATAAGTCCAAAGTTCGGTGTTACAATTGCCAAAAGATCGGGCACTATGTTCGGGAGTGTTGGAGTTCTCCTTTCAATGTTGAAGAGAAGGCTCATTATGTTGAAAATGAGGAAGCGGAGGCCACTTTGTTGCTAGCATACAAAGGAGAAGAAAGAAGCAAGAAAGATTTGTGGTATCTTGATAATGCCGCAAGCAATCACATGTGTGGAGATAAAAGAAAATTTGTGGAGATTGACGAATCGGTGATCGGGTTTGTCACTTTTGGAGATAACTCTAAAGTTCCAATTGAAGGCAAAGGTACGATTTTAATTCGTATGAAAAATAGTGGCCATCAACTTATGAGTAATGTTTATTATATTCCAAGTATGAAAAGTAATATACTGAGTTTGGGACAACTTTTGGAGAATAACTATGAGGTTCATATGAAAAATCGTAGTCTCTTACTTCAAGATGATAGGGAGAATGTGATTGCTAAGGTGCCCATGACAAAAAATAGGATGTTTTTGCTTAATATCCAAACTGATATTGCTAAATGTCTCAAGACTTGTGTGAAAGATTCTTCTTAGCTTTGGCATTTGAGGCTTGGGCATGTGAATTTTGAAGACTTGAAGTTGTTGGGACAAAAAGAGATGTTGAAGGGCTTGCCGACTATTGACCAACCGGATTAAATATGTGAAGGATGCCTTGTTGGCAAACAATTTCGAAAGAGTTTTCCAAAAGAAACTATTTCAAGAGCAAGGGAGCTACTTGAACTTGTTCATGCCGATGTTTGTGGACCAATCAAGCCTTTTTCATTTGATAACAATCGGTATTTTCTTCTCTTTATTGATGATTGTAGTAGAAAAACTTGGGTTTATTTCTTGAAAGAAAAATCTGAAGTATTTGGTGCTTTTAGAAAATTTAAAGCACTTATTGAAAAACAAAGTGGCTATTATATTAAAGCCTTGAGAACGGATAGAGGGGGAGAGTTTACTTCTAATAAGTTTAATGAGTTTCGTAAAGCAAATGGCATTCGGCGGTTCTTGACTGTTCCAAGATCTCCACAACAAAATGGTGTTGTCGAAAGGAAGAATACGAGCATTCTCAATATGGCTCGAAGCATGTTGAAGACAAAGAAGATGCCAAAAGAATTTTGGACGGAAGCGGTTGACTGTGCAGTGTACCTATCCAACCGATGTCCAACTAGAAGCCTATGGAACAAAACTCCTCAAGAAGCATGGAGCGGAAGAAAGCCAAGTATTTCCCATTTAAAAATTTTTGGGAGCATTGGCTATATTCATGTACCTGATCAAGAGAGGTCCAAGCTTGATGATAAAAGCAAGAAGCACATCTTCATCGGGTATGATCAACGTTCCAAAGGCTACAAGCTCTACAATCCAAGTGTTGGCAAGGCGACTATTAGTAGAGATGTGGAGTTCGATGAAGAAGATTCTTGGGATTGGAGTAATGAAGATAAGGAGAGGTATGATTTCTTTCCATTCCTTGATGAGGATGAGCAAAGAAGAGAAGTTCAAGAGCCCATAACACCTCCTCGATCACCAACAACTCTTAGTACACCTTCTTCATCTTCTAGTGGAAGCTCTAGTCAAAGGCAACCACGAATGAGGAGTCTTCAAGATTTTTATGAGGTAACAGAAAATTTAAATGATGATTTAACTCTTTTTTGTCAGTTTGCCGATTGTGAGCCTATAGTTTTTGAAGAAGCGGTTAAAGATGAGAAGTGGAGAATTGCCATGGATGAAGAGATCAAGTCAATTGAGAAAAATGATTCTTGGGAGCTAGCAACCATACCGGAAGGTCAAAAGCCCATTGGTGTGAAGTGGGTTTTCAAAGAAAAGAAGAATGCAAAAGGTGAAGTAGAGAGATACAAGGCAAGGTTGGTAGCCAAGGGATATAGCCAACATCCCGGGATTGACTATGGTGAAGTGTTTGCTCCTGTTGCACGGTTGGAGACCATCCGAATGATAATCTCATTTGCAGCTCAAAAGAAGTGAAAGATTTATCAAATGGATGTCAAATCAGCTTTTTTGAATGGCATTCTTGAGGAAGAGGTTTATGTTGAACAACCTTTGGGCTATGTGATCAAAGGTCATGAAGACAAAGTGTTGAAGTTGAAGAAAGCATTGTATGGTTTGAAGCAAGCGCCAAGGGCTTGGAATAGTCAGATTGACAAGTATTTCCAATAGAATGGGTTTACCAAGTGCCTACATGAGCATGCTCTCTATGCTAAGGTGCGTGAAAATGGAGATATTTTGCTTATTTGCTTATATGTTGATGATCTGATTTTTAAAGGCAATAATCCAAGTATGTTTGGAGAGTTTAAGCAAGCTATGACTAGAGAATTTAAAATGACCGATATTGGTCTCATGTCTTATTATCTTGGCATTGAGATCAAGCAAATGTAGGATGGAATTTTTATTTCTTAAGAAGATTTTGCCAAGAAAATTCTTAAGAGGTTCAAGATGGAAGATGGTCAACCTGTGAACACTCCGGTGGAATATGGCGTAAAGCTGTCTAAACATGAAAAAGGAGAGAAGGTAGACTCTACAACCTTCAAAAGTTTAGTTGAAAGTTTGAGATACCTAACTTGCACAAGACCGGATATACTTTTTGGAGTTGGGCTTATTAGTCGGTTTATGGAGTCACCAAGCATGACACATTTCAAAGCGGCGAAACGAATTCTTCGTTACATCAAAGGTATAATTAGTTTTGGCTTGCTTTATTCATGTTCTAATGAATTTAAGCTTGTGGGCTATAGTGATAGTGATTGGGCCAGAGATATGAATGACCGGAAGAGCACTACCGGTTTCATTTTCTACTTGGGAAATACAGCTTTTACTTAAAGTTCGAAGAAGCAACCAATTGCGACACTTTCTACTTATGAAGCTGAATATGTTGCTGCTACTTCTTGTGTTTGTCATGCCATATGGTTAAGAAGATTATTGAAGGAGTTACAGATGCCACAAGAGGAGGCCACAGAGATTTTTGTTGACAACAAGTCGACCATTGCATTGGCAAAGAACCCGATTTTTCATGATAGAAGCAAGCATATAGATACAAGATATCATTTTCTTAGAAATTGCATTGCAAAGAATGAAGTGCAAGTGAAGTATGTGAAGACCCATGATCAAGTTGCAGATATTTTTACTAAGCCTCTCAAGTTTGACACTTTTAGCAAGTTGAGAATGATGCTTGGAGTTACAACAAATTAAGTTTAAAGGAGGGTGTTGAGAAGATAAACTTAATTTAATGAATGACTTTGGGAGGATTCATGAATATGTGAAGGGTCACCTTGAGAGTGGTGATTCATGTATATGTATTTAAGTGGTTCATATCTTTTGGGTTTTCTTTGTGCATTTAAGTGGTTTATGTCTTTTGGGTTTTCTATGTGTATTTAAGTGGTTCATGTATTTGGATTTATTCATGTACCTAGAAGTCCTATAAATACCATGTAAGTCTTATAGTTTTGTAAGTAAGGCAAGAGCCAAAGTGAATAGAAAAAATCTGATATATTTTTTCTCTCCATCCTTTTCTCTCTAATCTCTCTTCCCATATTTCCAACAGATATCGCCAACGGTCTTCACTTTTTCTACAAGCATCTTCTTGGATTCTCCTGTCATCCTTCCTTATCTACTATTGGGACCTTCTCTATGGCAGTTCACCTCTGGATCTCGGTTCTTTTGTGGAAGACTCCTCTTTGCAAGAAATTAATAAAACAAGTGGTTTTCTCAATTGGAAGCTTGAAGGCACCTAGACCACATGACTTCTCT
The DNA here is from genome assembly GCF_009389715.1 of Phoenix dactylifera. NCBI lineage: Eukaryota > Viridiplantae > Streptophyta > Magnoliopsida > Arecales > Arecaceae > Phoenix > Phoenix dactylifera. The sequence goes on from NW_024069163.1 coordinate 6,870, forward strand.
TTCATATTTTTTTTTCAAAGATATTGGCAGAGAATCAAATATTATCTAAAGATTTTGCTTGATTAATTCCACAAGGGCAACCTGGGCTTGTCAAGATTCAACTTCGCTTTTGTGACCCTCATTCCCAAGAAGGATGGATAAATAGATCACGGTTCAGGACCTTCGGCCTATCAGCTTATTGAATAGCCTCTGTAAGATTATTTCTAAAATTTTGGAGACTCGCTTGTCAGATTTGCCTCCTTAGTTGATGAAGCTCAGTCAACTTTCATCAAAGAAAGGTCTATCTTTGAAAATTTTCTTAGTGCTCATGAGATGTTGCTAGGAGTATGGTGCAAGCTAGAGGATTCCCTGATAACCAGATTAGTTGGATCTGTGAGTTCCTATCTTCTTCGAGAATATCCATCCTTATTGATGGATCTCCTGGTAGATGAATTTAGTGCAAGCATGAACTTAAGACAAGAGGATCCTTTATCTCCAGCACAGTTTATTTTTATTACTGATGCATTGGCTAAGCTTCTCAAACAGGCTAGTATTGTTGGTCTTATTGAAGTGATTAGGGATGCTTAGTGCTTCTCAAGCATCAAAAACCTTCACTTCGCTCGTGATACTCTCCTATTTTGTGCTGGGAAAAGAGGAAGTATGGCTGCCATAAAATCAATTCTTTTTCTGACTTTTGAGAATGCGTCTAGATTGAAAATCAACTTTAGCAAAAGTTTAATTATTTACATCAATATAGATGATGATGAAGCTAATTATTCATGTACTATGATGAACTGTAAGAAGGGCAAATCACTGATGACCTATCTTGGACTTCCTTTATGTGTCACTAAAGTGCCCAAACAATGTTGGATACCGCTTATTGAGATGATTGGAGCAGGACTTTCCTCATGAAAGGGTAAATTTCCTCCCTTGGGTGGAAGGCTCACATTAATTAATGTCGTCCTATTAGCTCTTCCCTCCTACCTCATGTTAGTTTTCAAATTACCTAGATGGGTATGCAACAGAAATTGATAAAATGAGGCAAAGCTTCTTGTGGAAAGGATAAGACTCTATTAGTGGATTTCACTGCTTAGTAAACTGGGAGTATGTTTGCAAAGACAATAAAGGAGGTTCTGGGATCAAAAAACTTCGCTTCTTTGTTGGCTAAATTTGCATGGAAGTTGCTAAATATTAGCATGCATACTATACAAAAATATTAGCACATGCACATAATTATAATAAGCATGCCTTTTCTGACTAATTTGGATCAATGAAAGAGTGAAAGAGACATCAATCAAACTCTGATAATCAAGTAGCACGATATTGCCGTCAGAGAGGAGTTTAAGCTTCATCAAAATCGACTAAAAAATTTAGATTTAGTGTGACCAATAGATTTGCAATTTATGAAAATAAGACAATATTAGCCAACAATCTTTTCAGGCCACCACTAAAATCCATTCCTGATTAATATGTAGGACCTTTATTCGAGTGTCAACCTTCAACATAGAAAAGTGGTGCTTGAAGAATTTCGCTTCTTTAAGCATATGAAGATGAGAAATATGAACTAGAAAGGAAGCTGCCAGACATAAATGCATCATAACTATCTTCTAAAACAATAGCACACTGTTGCAAGGCCAAATATTTGATCATTTAGACATGTAAGGAGCTTGATGAACGTGATACAAAAACTCAGGCATGCAAACGTACGTATTTTTTCATGACCCAAATTCTCATTGTAACTAGTGTATATGCTGAACATATTAACATCGATCGGAAGCCATATTGCAGCCCTACAAAGTATGATCACCACCTCTTCTTTTGAGACTACAAGCAAAGTCCAGGTCTCTTTTTGTCAAGCACCAAACGATGCACGTCTTGGACCGAATGACATCGTGGTGGGATCACAATCCCATGGTAGGATCATAATTGTAGTAAAAGTTTTCGTATAATATGTATAGCTTGCAGTGCTACAAATGGGCGTTTGTAACATCCAACAAAGTTTCTTTCTCTGCAAATGACGAAGAAATGCCGAGGATTTGCTTTTCCTCAGTCCTGGAGTGCAAGAGCAAACCAAAAACAATGGTGACACCGATAGTTTTAAAGCCTTAGATTTCATGGAAATAAGATATCATTGGAAAGGAAATTTGCAGACTAACAATGTGATTATTGGTAGATTATTTACATGTAGTGGAACTGTGTTGTCTGGACTCTATAAGAGTTTTTATCAGACTTTTCAGAAAAAAAAATCCATATATGAGATCGAGGTCAAGTGTTCGGTGCGAAGCATGTTGTTGAAAATATAGCTGGAGATTATTAGCACATGAATCAACTTGTATTATCGAATACCATAGCTTCACATCACTAATGTACTATGTTCCGCATGCGATATTGGTTCCCCTGACTGCTCTATCATGGCATCTTCATGCACCCTAGGGCCTAGGCTCATCAATAGTATACGGTAAACCACATTCTTGTAGTCTCGCTGCAATAAACCACAAAATCATAAAAATGATCTATATTAAGCTACACAGGAGAAATTTTGCAGCATTATGATTGACAAATTGAAATTTGTAAGTTGGTTGCATTAAGCTAATTTTGAACTAATACATGAAACATCTCCCATGCGAGGCGAGTTTCGAGGCCCAGTGTATCATCCTAGAGAGAGACTCAGTGGAGGTAGTTGAGTGAATTCTACAGAAGGGGTCGGGGGTCTTCGACTATCGCTTCTAGAGGACGTTCAGCGGTTACTGCAGGAGTGTGATGCCTTTCAGGTTGGTCATGTGTTCTGAAAAGCGAACAGAGCTGCTGACTGGGTCGCCTCCTTTACTGCTCATCATTCTGGAGAGATTCTTTGGACCCGCTGTGTACCTGTCCCTCCACCGTTGTGGAGTATTTTGTTCCTTGACTCTGTAGGCAATGCTCACGCTAGATTAGTGTGAATGGCCGGTGTGAAACTATATTAATTGACCAAAACTGTGTCCTGCAGGATAATAGAATTTGAGTTTTTCTTTGACCTAGCTCACCTACCAAGCACTCAAAGAATGTCCCTTGTAAGGAATCTCATCCCTCAAGCAATCTTCAGCAAAGGGCCTCTTCTTTACTGTTGGCATCCATCTAGCTTGCTTGCTGGGTTATGCCCAAATCTATCTTTCTCTTCGTTCAACTACCATTGGGTCCCACACTCCAAAAAAAAAAAACTGCCACTGGGTACTGCCATCCTTCTTAAAACACTTCCAAAATAACTAATTGAAGGCACATGAGTTGCAGGCTATAATAAAATCTATATTAATGACTGCTAGATCTCATCCACATAAGAGAGAGATAAATGACCCGCTATTTAGATTCTCGACGAGCAGGGGCACTTTGGAGCTCACATGTGCTTGTTTAAGTGCTCAAGATCTTTATGTCGAGTTTGTAAACTAGAACAAGGGATTTCCTATTTCAAATCGAAGTCATGACTTCAGCTCTTATTGATACATTAGAATGAATCTTAGTTTATCTTAATGCATACATCTGGCATCTAAATTAACTTCTTGTTCTTGTATCATTCCTCCCTCTCAGGCATTTTCAAGCATTAAAATATTGTCTGCCAAAGATCTGGCAGTTATGAATTAGTCGAGATAACTAAAGCAGCCAAACGTAGATAAGTATACTTAAATATTTTGGCCTTCAATCTTAAACCCAGCAATATTCATCAAGCACATACTTTTGTATTTCTTTTGTCGCCATTCACATGATTCAACTTTAAACCACAATGATGATGATGATGATGATGTTGATCTCCCTCTTAAACCCATCCTTCATTCCACATTCAAATTCACATTTACTTGAATATATTTATATTACACTGTAAATATTAATTTCATCTTAATGTTGAGTGTAACCCTAAAAATCACTTTTTATGCTGTTATGCAGTCTTCTGTTCTGTCCGTGAAACCATGGAACCCTAGAATACACCTGGATCATCCACAACAGAAACCATCAGCACTAAAGAAGCCTGTCCTGGTCCCTAATCCCAAAAAAACATCTATAAGGGTATTTCTGAAAAACCAACCCAGCATTACTGTTGCAATAGGTAGAACGAATAATAAAACAAGAAAAAAAAAAGAAGAACAAAAATGTACAATATTTATCTGATTCGGTCTATTGACTTACATTCACAAGTAGAGATAATGCAAAAGTTTTACTATAATTTTTTTTTGAAGATTACAGAGTATAAAATTACCTCACACACAAACTTTAGCCTCTTGGGTACTCAATTATAGAGTAAATCGATTAGACTCGATTAAGTATTTCCAAAATAACCAAGTTAAGCCAATATATAACTGGTGTCCTAAGTCGGTATAAACTTGAACTAGTATCCTAAGTCAACTTTCTAGAATTGACGTGGACTCGGCTTTCTAGAACTTTTAAATTAAAACATACTCAATAAATCTTTACCTTGGCTTAAAGTTTACCAAGTCAAATATATGGAAACATTTCTCACTATCTCTTCTATACCTACCCCTAAGTGCATCAATCTCTATAAACACCAATCAAGTCTAAGCAATGTTTGAACTTGTCAACTAAAAGTGGCTCAATCTCTTCATTCATTGTTGTGGCCCATTGCACAAACTTTTTGCTATTAATTGTATCCTCATATGAAGAAGGTTCCTCACCCCAATAATCTTAACTATTGAAAGAGCATAAGCACCCATATCTGCATATCATAAATGCGGTCCAATCTGCTTTCTCTTACTACCAGTAGCATTGTACTATTATTGTTGTTGTGACGCATCATTCTGTATAGAATTCTGCATCTTTATCTCGTTGGGTTGAATCGGAGAGTTTTGTGATACTCTTCTTGGAGCTTAATATCAAGTTCCACCTGTTTACTAACACCACGGTCTATATTTGCACTGTCAATAGATTCCTTCTTTTGGTTTAATGTAGTAGACTCATCAAAAGTAACATCCCTGCTAATAATAATTTTGGTTGACCTAGAATTATCTGTAACCATAATCTATATCCTTTCACCAATTGGCATAACTTAGGAATACACATCCTTTTGCCCCTAGTTTTTTACCATCATTCATATGAATATATGTAGGGCAACCAAATGTTCTCAAACCAAAATAATTAACAGAATGACCGGGCCATACCTCATGCAAATGTTGCACTCAATTGCAGTTGATGGAGACCAATTTATTAGGTATCGTGCTATATTAACTGCTTCAATCAGAAAGTTTTGTTGAGTCTAATATTTGGAGAATACAACAAGCTCTCTTCATAAGTGTCCCATTCATTCATTCTGCAAGTCTATTCTGCTATGGTGTTTCCATTATAGTGCGGTGTCTCACTATACCTTTATTCTTGTAGAACTCATCAAATTCACCCAAATAGTACTCCAAGCCATTATCCATTCTCAGCATTTGACTTTTCTTTCTGGTATGCTTCTTAACCAAGCCTTTTTACTGTTTAAATTTGACAAACACCTCATCCTCGTGTTTTAGAAAATATACCTAGATCTTTCTACAATAATCATCAATGAATGTCAGAAAGGAATGATGTCCAATCATCGATGCAACTGGAGAGGAAACCCACAAGTCTGAATGGATGTAATCCCGCATACCCTTGATACTATGAGTATTGGTATTGAACTTTGCCCTACAGTGCTTGCCAAATACATAATGTTCACAAAAGTCTAGTCTTTCTATCTTCACACCATCAAGCATGCCATTTTTGGACAAAATCATCATCCCTCTCTCACTCATATGCCCTAAATGCATATGCCATAACTGATAGATTCCGTATCTAACAACCCTTCTTTCATAAGTAGGTGGTAGAGCCAATGCTTTAAGTATAATTAATTTGTGAGTGGCTTAGTCATGTATCTACTCTTCAATTTTAACCATAGTCCAGCTACTGCCTTCTCTTTAATGACTTCTCAGAGCACCTCATCTGTCAAACATAATTAAATTGTATTGTGCACCTTCGCTAGCAGCTCCTCCTTGCCTTTATCGGGCATGCTATCTGGTAACTTCTTCTTGCTTTCCAATACCTTCCACAACCCTCGTTGCACTAAAATGACTCGCATCTTAATCTACTAGATGTTGAAATCGTTCATGCTATTGAACTTATCGATTTCGAATTTTGCAATCGTTATCACAAAACTCCAATCAAAAAGACCAAGATTCTAATACCACTTGTTGTGACATACAAGGAGACAAGCGTAACAAAAAAGAAAAAAAAGAAAAGAATAAGGGCACAAAATATTTATGTGGTTTGGTCTATTGGCCTACATTCATAAGCAAAGACAATACGAAAGCTTCACTATAACAAGAACCGGAGATTAGAGAGTATAAGATTACCTCACAAACCCTAGCCTCCAATACACCCAATCTCTAGGATACCGAATTGCACTCTTCTCTTGGGGATATAAAGGATATATATAGTAGAGTAAATCGATTTAGACTCAAACTGATATTTCTAAAATAATCAAGTTAGGCCAATATATAACTGGTGTCCTAAGTCGATGTGGACTTAAATTGGTATCCTAAGTCGACCTTCTAGAACTAATATGGACTTGACCTTCTAGAACTTGTAAACTTAAGATATACTCAACAATTATTAAATAAACTATTTAATTCAAGTTAGATAATTAGGAGGAGTCTTAATTAAGCAACTAGCTTTCCAATCTACGCCTATAAAAAAATTCTCCAAAGCCCGTTCGTTAATAGATAAATATCATGATTCTGGGTGTACTCACGGCTGATGTAGTGAGACGCCGGTACAAAAAAAAAAAAAGACAAATATCATAAAAAAATTGGTCAACTTATTTATTAACTAACTTACCTATATTCTCATGCTTCTTTACATGGGTAAGTTATTTTTCCATAGATAGCATTTACCCATGAAATGGAGGAAAGTTTTACCATCTAAGAAGCGGATAACTCATTTTTCCAAAAAAAAACCTTTTATTATATTCTCAAAATACCCCTAACCCTATATAATATAACAATAATAATATAATATATATATTATATTAGTATATTATAATAATATGTTCCTATAATAATATAACATATCATTATAATAATATTTTTATATTCTAATATATTATATTAATATTATAATATAATATATTATTATATGTTATATTATTTTATATTATATATATTATATAATATTAATATTATTATGTATAATAATATTTATATAACAAAGGATATTATCAAAAATATGGATAAATATTAGCACTTCACTTGCAAAATAGTAATGCAAAAAAAACATGGATAATAAATTTTGGAACTATTTTTCAATATATAAAATAATATAAATATTTTTTTTAATCTACATATTACCTAAAAAATATTTGTTTAGAAAAATATAGAATTTCGGATAAATTTTTTGCCCTCTAGAGACTGGCCCCTAATGTTGCAAATGTAAAGCAAAACAAAGTTCCACCGACTAGGCTACTCCCCCATCCATTGCTTTCGCCATCCCTTCCCTTCTTGAAACCCCCCACCCCCAGAGCCAGCTAAGAAAGAGAGAAAAGGGCGCAAAAATTTTTAAACCCTCCCAAAGTTATGATTCTCACGTCCCACCAGGAGGTCCGGAAACCCTTCCTTCAATCCAACTCAACTCCAAAGAATTCAGCCACTCTTCCTCAAATTACCACCCCAGGGGAAGCCCCCATGTTCTAAAGATCCCATTTGCCCCCCCTCTTTGGCCCACTCCCTACTAGCCTTCCCATAATACGCCTCCATCGCCAGCCATGACCGAGGTGCTTCGGTCCCCCTCCCACCTCCCTTCGTCTCCAAGTCGGCTTTCGCTTTCTTGGGACCCGAATAATGGTTCCCCGGGCCTTTCAAGCGGCTATGGGGTCGAGGAGGAGGAGGAGAAGGTCCCTGGGGCGGTGGTAGAGAGGAAGAGGGAGAGCCGGAGGCGAGGCGAAGACGAGGCGTCGGCGGGGGCGGAGGAGCACCTGCCGGTGTTGGCGCTGCTGCTGGCGGTGGTGAGGAAGTCGCTGCTGGGGTGCAAGACGGAGGCCGCGGAGGAGCTCCGGGGAGCCATGGAGATCGGGCGGCCAACGGACGTGCGGCACGTCGCCCATGTTACCTTCGACCGGTTCCATGGCTTCCTCGGTTTGCCCATCGAGTTCGAGCCCGAGGTTCCCCGGCGGCCACCCAGTGCCAGGTCTACATTCTTCTCTTATCTTGTCTTGATGATATTGGATTGCTGCGAAAGTTGTGACCTTGGAACCAAATTTGGTTTTTCAGAGATGAAATCTTTTTGAAACAAGGTGAAAGGTGGCTCATTTTTATGTTCCTCTTCAATGCTGTTAAAAAAGAAATGTTTTCTTTTTCCGGATTTATGAAGGAATCTTCAATTTTTATTTTGATTTTTGGTTCTGCGCCGATATTTCAGGTATATCACGTTGGAGTTTAAATTGTTTAATTTCCACATTAGTTCTCTTAATGAAATGGATGTCTGCTCACCCAGTCTTTTGCCTCCAAAAAAAAAAAAAAAAAGAAGTTCGGATTTCAAGTACAAATATATGCAGATTTTAATATGTTGCGGTGATGAGTGCTTTATAATTAAAGATTTCGCACACATGATTAAAGATTTCGCACGTGCGGGGTCTTCTTGGAGACAGAATAGAGATATAGGGTGGCAATTTTTGGTAGCTGGAGTCATCATGTGATGGTTATGAGTTTTATTTTTTAAAGAGATCAAAGTAACTTGCGTAGATCTCATACATACTCAACAGAAACTAGCGGTTATATCCTGCATCTCTTCTAATATAATGTTTTTACTTCATCATCTCATCTGCAGTAAGCAATACAAGTGTCATTGGTTGTCCAGTTCATAAAGACTCCATATCTATCAATGTTTATCAAACTTTTGCTTTTGTTTTCCTGAATCCTTCACCTTCTCGCCAATCAGTCGTATTAACAGTACTGCAAACTCTTCCAATTCTGATCCATGTTATTTCAGATGATCACCGCCACTTACCTTGATTTGTTAACATGAATGCTAGCCCCAATCCTTCTTAGTAAGAAATTGGTGGAAGTACTTCTAGTTGCTTCAGTGGTTTCTGCATTCTCTTAATATTTGGATAATCCATAAGGCCACAAACTGGTCATATTACTTCATTTTAGATCTAAGCCTGGTTTTGAAGCATGAAAGGGCTTGATATGGTCTTTATCATTTGAAAGGTCAGTTTTGGAACCTTCTTATGCACTTGCCAAAGAGTGCTTCACATGGATGTCTCCTAAAAAAAGGCTGTAAGTACATCTTTTTAGCCTCAATTTCATCTCCTCTGACTGCATGATGGGTGGTTCCCTTATACAAGCATCTAATCTACCACAACTCCATCAACAAAGTGTTGTTCCTCAATTTTGTCTTAAGAAGTGCACTGATCTTTCATCTATTGAATCATGCCGTTTGGATTAGTCTCTAATTGCAGTAATCCAACCAAGGATTGCAAGAGATACATTCTTTTCCTTAAATTCCATAATAATCATCTATCCTTGTGCGCAATACCACCTTAAAAATATTGCCTTTGGTGTTGATCTTTGCTGAGGAATAGATGGTGCCTTTACTCCTGATGGTTAATTGCACAGTGTGCCCCTAATGAGCCAGCAATTTTGGTGCGAATTGTCCCATGGGAAGGATTGAAGAATACTTGATTCTGTCGGGCTTCAATGGACAGATAATATTCCAGAAAAATAAAGGGATTCCCATAGACAGGGAGGTTGATACTAACAAGTAATTAATTGACAGTACATTGAACCTGAAAGCCACTTTTATCTTTCCCCTCCTAAAAGAAAAGGGTAGGAGGTTGGGTTAGGTGAGGTTCGGACGGTTATAATTTCAGTCATGGTAAAGTTTGAATAGTAATTGATTCTATAGAGACTGGAATGACGTTTAAAGGAATCTTATTCTAAATACAAGGACTTTTACTTGTTGAACAGATCCTGTAAACGTAGAAATCAATGCTATGAGAGAAATTGACGATAACCTCATTCTAGAAGTCAATTTTGGTGGATTAATGGTTGAAAAGAAATATCATCCAAAGTAGAGAAGACAGAGAAAGAGAGGTACTTGTCAATAAAGATAGTTTTGGTGGAGCTGTAACTACCAACACATGCAGGAGTCATCACATGCAGTCTGTTAGAGTCTTCATCCTTGAGTCAGACCTGGAAAAAAGAGACAAATCGATGATATTTTATTCAACACTCTATTGTTAATTTGTCAATCCAAACATGGAAGACCTTGAAAAAAGCCTGAGCTAAACAACTATCATGACTTAATTAAAACTGACATGACCAGTTGAGAAGTCACATGAGGACTTTAAAATTACTTGTAACACTGTTGCTCTTGGCGGCTTAAAAAATCAGCCCAGATGACTGTGTGACATGACCAATCCATCCAAGCCAATATAGTAGCAATTAACCCAAAAACAAATGAGATACCAAAATGCCTAAACTATCCTTATACTCTGATTTATCCTGTTAGAGTTTCCTTCTGGCAGTATTTATTTATTTTTTCAGTGCTTTTCCACTTCCTCTTTTACTTGCTTTGCTCATTGCTGTTGAAAAGGGAAGTAATAAACATTTGATGTAAACAAGGCCCTCTCCTTTTCATTTGGTAGATTATGTGAATCTTGCTTCAACATTAATTCATATGCAATTCGAATCCTTGAAAATGGAAATAATTATTAAATCCCATTTCATATACATAACTATCATAAGTATAATGTGTTCTAATGTGCAATACGACACTGCACGTACGCATGTTCTCCTTTAGCAGATGGTCAGTGACCATGTTCATGTCTTAGAGATGTTTATGTTAATAAGTATCTGGTTTGGTTGACCATAACAGAAACTTCTATAATCCAAGATAAACAAACTTGAGTCTGCAATAGTTGATCAGGTTTATACATCTTAATTTGCCACTTATAATCCTCTATCAGTACAACATCTTGATAGTGCTTAAGTTTAAGCTTTTGTGGTTACAAGTTCTGTTCTTTTTCTAGGATTCTGTATACAAGTCAACCTCGTTGATGCCGAAATGCTGCTTTTCCTTTGCTTTATAGCTACCTGTTCCATATGATGCATCATCCAGCATCTAGCTCAAAATCACAATTCACAGTCCTTTTGTCAATGCAAATGTATTGCTATGATCTTTTTGATTCTGTTGTTGGTGCAATTAGTTTTCTACCATGCGCTGTAGAAGAATTTAACACCATATCCAATTCCTGGAACAGTGCAAGTGTGTTCGGTGTCTCTACTGTGTCTATGCAATGTTCCTATGACTCTAGAGGGAACAGCATTCCAACAATACTCTTGCTAATGCAAAAACGTCTCTATGAGCAAGGCGGCCTTTGGGTAAGCTTCAACTGATGCTAAATACATTATCTTATGATTTCTGATGCCTGACACTTGATTCCCCTTCTAATTGAACAGGCTGAAGGGATTTTCAGAATCAATGCTGAGAATAGCCAAGAGGAGTATGTCAGAGACCAGCTAAATCATGGAATTGTACCAGATGGTATTGATGTGCACTGCCTGGCAGGTTTAATCAAGGTAATAAATGGCCATGTGGCTGCACTAATTTAGATTGATGTTGCATTTGTGAGCATCTTCAGACAGTTCACCTACAGCAAGCATCTTACATTTCTTATCATGAGTAGTAACAAGTAACAAATGTTGGGTCTGAGACGATTCTCATTAGACTGGCATATTGGTTTTGGCTAAGTCCCATTCCTACCTCAGGGAGAGCTGAGATGACTCTGGTTGTGTCTAACATGATCATGTCTGGACAAGCCTGCACACCTATTGGTGATGGGAGGATATAAAGTTTGATGTCATCAACTGTATTTCTATGTTGGATAAACATTTGTTTTATCACGTACACTGATCTTAAAATTGCATAGTTTAATGTGTATCATAATTTTCTGGTTCCCCATCTTTGAATTAAAACCAAGCACATCCAGTTGTTTTAAAATTGACTATTGGTTTCATTTGCTAACAAATACATGTGATGGTTATAAACCATGTAGAATTGGCAATTTTGAAGTAACCAAAATATTCTTTTCCTTTCCTCCAAATATATGGAATTTTGGAAGCAACAACATCATGCTTAGTCTGCATATTCTGTTACACTTTTTTTTTTTTTGTTTCTTTTTCCTTTTTCTTTTGCCTGGAGCATGTAGTGACTGAATGATTGAACTGAAAGTATATATTATTTAACTGCATTACTGGTAATAGTTCTTTCAAAAGGAAGATGATTTTCATCAAGGATTTAACTTGCTCTGCATGATGACACAATGTCATTGGCCGATGCCTTGCAGGCCTGGTTTAGAGAATTGCCGGCTGGGCTGCTAGACTCTCTTTCACCTGAACAAGTGATGCAATGTCAGTCAGAAGAGGACTGTGCTGAACTTGCAAGACTTCTGCCACCAACAGAAGCTGGTCTACTGGATTGGGCTATTATTTTGATGGCTGATGTTGTCCAAGAAGAACAGCAGAACAAGATGAACGCACACAACGTTGCCATGGTATTTGCTCCAAACATGACCCAGGTAACATTTGCTTAATCCAACTTATTGCGATCCTGCATTAATTTAGCAGTGGGATATATTAAACTGAGTTAGCTGCTCTTTCCTTTGTTCGGCCTAGTTTCATATGTTCTGCACTTTTTTTATGCTTATGCTCGGCTTACAGATGAATTGAATGGTCGACATTGATTTATTTTTCATAATTGTAGATGGCAGATCCTTTGACTGCACTGATGCATGCAGTGCAAGTGATGAATTTTCTCAAAACGTTGATATTAAAAACACTCAAGGAAAGACAAGAGTTCACTTTGGAGGATTTTTCAGCCCCTCATTTAGATCCATCCGATGCAAATGGTCATCACAGCCTTCAGCTTCATCTGGAGGGTTGCAGGGAAGAAGCTGCTGAGCAAGTTTTTGTTCCTGAAGAACCTGCTTTAGATAGCCCCACCCATCTTCCTGAAGAAAATACCGCTGATAGTTCTCAAACCTCCCACGACAATGCTGTCTCAGAAGAAACCACAGTGCATTCCACTGATGAACTCTTTTGTGAGACTCCAGCACATACTGATGGTTCAACCACTGGCGCAGAAATTGCTGCTAATGGTTCTAACGCAGTTTGTGAACATTCTCATAGGAACAAGACAGGGCAGTCAAGCAGTTCCAATCATAAGAAAGGAACAAGAAAAGCTAAAGGGAACTCTGCCATTCGAGGAACCTTGCTGACTGAGAAATCAAGAGGGGCCAGCATTGTGAGTCGTATAAATTCCAAGGTGGGGCGACTAGAAGCATGGAGGTGAAAAATGTTAAAGTGGGTCTGTTTTACATGACTGACTTGTATTTGACTATAGTTTTTGAGTGAAGGGATCATGAATTTGCTTTGAATTTTTTTGCTTTCTGGTTGGCATATGTTTTCCTGTCTTGACACATTCTATGTTAGAAAACAACTTATGTTTGAATGATTAAGATCTACTTGGTTCTCTTGTAAATCTTACTTCTTGTCTTGCTTCTGTTTCTAAGCTCTGAGACTGATTGCTTGATTAGTGCAGTATTTCACCAGATGCGATGTGGCCATTTTGTTTGATATCAATATCATAGGTACAGAAAGTGTTCAGCTTGTGTGATCGCTCGTTCTCCTCCACTCTGCTTGATGACAATCTCATGAGGATGCTGTTAAGATCCTATCTAAAAACTCGAGTATTTGAATGCATGGGCCCAACAGAATTAAGCACCATATCCGATGTGGGACTAATATTCCTCAACATCTCCTCTCATGTATAGAGTCCGAGAGACAGAACCTGAAATAAAAGAAAACACATGGATTAGTAAGTGGAAGCATGGAGGTTCTGATACCATGTTAAAATCCCATCTAAAAATCTGAACATTTAGATAGATGAGCCGAAGAATATATAAACACCACAAGAGTTTTTGACCGATAGAAGCTCTTGTGGTGCTTATACACTCTTGGGCCATTCATCAGATTTGTAGATAGGGTCTCAATGCTTATCAATTTCAATTCTTCATTAGAGATGCCATCAGAAGAGCTCACTTTGCAAATCATAAAACTTAATTCCAGTGGGTGGTCCATCATCCTCTGCATCTAGAATTATGAAGAATAATCTTCTTTTGTTTGATAGCAACATTACCTGCAACTCTGAGAGGCATATCCTCAGCCGTGTATTCCCTTCTTTTTTATGCGCATGAGGCATGATCCACATGTAATCGCCCTGACAGAGACAGCAACGGAGGCCGGATGCTGCCAGAAGAGGACGCCATTATCGGGCCACGCTAAGCACGAGCCTCGACACGTCTGCTCCTTGGTTTACACATGATCAGTATGTGGCTGCTACTCACCAGTCATTGTTGAAGCAGCTCCGTCGTCAAGCAGATTGGATGCTGCGAATGATATCAACACCAAATCTATAAGACAGCCGCGTCATCATGATCATTTATTATCAGATTAGTAAATCTTGACAAACCCATCAAATCATCTACAGCACTAGTGAAAAGAATTGTGGTTGGCGACGATCATGTAGTTCTACCCTGAATAGTTTTAGGAAAATGCTTCAGAGTACCTCAAATGGATGATAAGTTGATCGGCCTTCATGGTCGATCAATCCTCTCTTGCAAGTTGATTGCTTGTATGCATAGCATTGCTGGTAATTCTATATTAGGTTGCTACTAAATGGTTAATAAATATCTCTAATTCATACGGTAGCAAGAACAGAATCCACATAGATTTTATCGATGACAATCTCATATTCAGTTAGTCTGGTAGTTTAATTAGGGCCTTGATCAATATCCTCTCAATGTTGGAGGTTAGCAGTATTCTTTTCTCATACAACTGTAATACAAGTACATCCAAAAAAATTAAAAAATAAAATATGACATAAAGGAAGAGAAATAGCAGTATAGCTGGCTCATAAAATACCGCAAAAGAACCAAGCTTTATAGAAAGCAATTTAATCAGCTGCAGATTTTATTCACATCGGTCTTGGATGGCCCCGAATCCTAATGTCCTTTAATGGATGCACTCTTTTTTTTTTTTTTTTGGTACATCGGTGGCTCACACCTGACGAGTGTGAAGATGGCCAACAAAATCAGAAAACAAAATGTTGCGCAAAGGCATAGGCACAGCTCCGTGGTCAATACAAAAAAAGTCTTCCGAGTGATGAACCGCGAAGGAAACAACCCAACCTGCAGCACCGTTCGCCTCCCAATATACGTGCATTGCATGGCTTGGTAGGAGTCAGCCTCCCCCAAAGCCCTGCGAATATCGTGGAGCAGCGGCCGATCCTCAACTGAGCACCCCTCTTCTCGCATCCACTCGATCACCGAGGTCGAGTCCCCCTCGAGAAGGATGCGACCCGCATCTAGTATCTGCCTCGTATAGAAGATACCCTCCCAGGCCATCCGAAGCTCTGCGGTCACCACTGATGAATCAAAAATCCTCCGCCCACCTGCCACCACAAGTCTGGCATCATGATCCCTGATAATAAATTCCACTCCTCCGCTGCTACGCTGACATTAAAGTTTACCTTGAAAAAGCCAGGGGGTGGGGGCACCCTTTCGTCAGAGCAATTCAATAGAGCTCGGGCATGGGTCATCCTCCTTATCATGTTTCCAACTGTGGCTTCACAATGGACTTCCATGTGGAGGATTTCCACCCAAATTCCCTACCCCTTCAGCGGAAGCAGTTATTTATAAATGCCAAGCCATGCAGAAAGCAGTGGTGAACAAACTCCACATGTCAACTAAACCACCACCACCCATCCTTATTTCCCTCTAACTGGAAATCCTCAGAAAACCATCTTAACATCCTTCTCGTCTTCCTCCTCCAAATCTCCAACCTTCCTCCTCGCTCTCTCTCCCTCCCATCTAGTTCTTATATCTTCTTCGTTCGTTTTTACTACAAGATCATGGCTACCTTGGGTAGCTTGAGCTCATTGTTTGAGAAACCGCTGCCCGACAACCTGACGCTGTTTGATTCTCTGTCCTCATGGAACCAAATCAAGCCCAAGCAACCAGCGGAAAACTCGTCCTTCACCGAGATCTTTGGCGAGCTTCACTTCCAAGAGAAGCCTGCACCGCCCGCCAATCCACCCTCCGATCATGAGAAGAGTGGCAGGAATGGCTACGGATGCCAACCCAAGAGCAACGGAGTCTTCTCTGCGAAGAATTCCGAGTCCCTGCAGCTATGCACTGAAGGGCTGGGCTCCGAGAGCTCGGATGATGTCGACGACTTGATGAAGGAAGGTGGCGATGATTGCGGTGATCTCGAGAAAGAGGAGGACACAGAGAGGCGCGCGCATGGTGGTTACTCGAGAAGTTTGTCGGAGGTGCGATCGAGGAGCGGCGGCGGGTTCCCGCCGCCGATATCGTCCATCGGGAAAAGCGGCAAGCCATGGATCTCCTTCAAATCTTATAGGGAGGACGGGAGGTTCGTTCTGAGAGAGATCAGGATCCCCACTTACGAGTTCTTGCAAGCCTCGCGGGAAGACGGGCGGCTCAAGCTGCACATAGTCCACCCAGATGAACCCATTTCAGAAGGAGAAGAAGAACAAGATGATGAAGAAGAAGAGCAGGATGATGGAGGAGGAGGACAAGAAGAAGAAGAAGAAGTAGCTGATCAAGGGCAAAGCACTTGGCAATCCGTGTAGATTGGCTCCATGCCATCTGTTGGGAGTTTCTTGAGGCCGTCTGAAAGAAAAGGCAGAGGAAAAAGAAAGAAACAAAGCACAAAGGTTATGGCAAAAAAAGATAACTGAGAGAAAATAATCATGAGAAATAAGGATTTCTACTCTTTTATGTTCTTAAGCACAGTGATGGTGAATAAATTATAGCTTCAGGTTTAAGAGACATGCTAAGCCTCAGGTTCGCATTGTCAAAATTGGTATGAGAGATTCTCTGTCAGTCGTGTGCAAACTTTACAGGAGGAAAAATTACAGTATCCTATACATCACTGCCGAAAGCTATCTAATGCTAGCCCATGCTTAGTTTTATAAGCCTTTTCTGAATAAAACAATGCATATACAAATATGTTATTAATATGTGATGATATGTTTCACAATGATTGAGATAATTTTTCTTCAGTGGGCTCAATTCTGGAAGAGCAAATGGCAGTATGAATGCTTTCTCTAACCTCCCAGCTTGAAGTACCCTTGAAAATCTAACTGGTGTCGAAGCAGGTATTAATCTCTATCTAATATAAAGAAGAATAAATTAAGGACTTTTTAATGTTGATACAACCTTCCATCATTTGACAGAGCTTGCATCTTTTTTTGAGTGGAGAGTCACAGCTTCTGATCACAGTCTTCATCCTTGCCAATATGGTTGGGTACTCTTAACATTGAGACACTTGTTCAATTAGCCTGACTGATGCAGCAGAAACCATGTTTATTTGCTTCCTATGGCTGATGCACCAATCATATGAAATAAAACGATAAAAAGGCAAGGAACTTGCTTTCCTCGTAGTAAGTAACAGAAGAGGTTGGGATGCTTAACAAGTTCATGCTTAGGTTGTGACAAGCCTTGGAAGTATGTGCCCATACAGAGTTCATAGGTTGAAAACAAAATTACAGGCATCCACTAGAAAATTTCTTAAGGACATTGAAGTCAGAGATATTGCTAATTGCTGATAGGGCCAGGTTGGGTACGAATTGAAAACAACATGTTGCAACGAAAAGAGTTCTGCATGCTGCACAACCACTATCACATGATTAGGATTCCATGGTGGGTAAATGCCCTCATCCAAAAGCCTTCAGGATCAGAAATCTGTGGACAGAAATTTCACACCCATTAATTTAGACCAAGCAAATCCTCCCTTGATAAAAAGGACCCCTTCCAACTTTCAAGCTCTCAAGATACTCGGTCCACTACCACCCATGGTGGCAGGCACTCTTTAACTCTTGTCACATGAAACTCACAAGAATGCCGACGTGCTCACCAGAAAGAACCAAATAAGAAAAAAAAAGAACAGAGAAAAAGCAAATGAAAGTCAGGTGAACATCAGTTACGGGGCACCTAGTAAGATTATTCAAAGCTTTCGAGGTTGGTGATCGTGATCTTGATGCTTTTTCCTGATGTGTTTGACTTAGTACTTGCAAAATTTTGGAAGGCTAAATATAGAAAAATTGTGAATTTTGTCAATGCCTTGGAGACTAGGACAAGTACTTCAAGGTAATGTATTAGTCTTTGAAAAAAGCTGCATGCTAGATTGCCATATCAGAACATTTCAAGCTCCTGCTGAAAATTCACTCCCATACAATGTGAAAGCACCAAGTATAATTCTAGGCAACTATCAGGAACGCCCCTAACTGTGCCTCCGGCGCTTGATATTACCCAGGTTGAACTCTGCAATCAAAGTGTCTCCATCATTTGCAAGCACCACTATTTCTCCAGTTGGTGCTTTTTTCCATATAACCAGTATCACACACCAAAGATTATATAATAAATTGATTGCGAGTCATGGAAAAAGAAAAGCATGCGCATTAAGTGCAAAATATAATGGTAAAGACATAAAGTGTACCTGCAAGAATTGCCATAATTTGTTATCAGCTATCACCATGTTCTGTTTTGACCTCTTCTCCAGTCCAGTTCAAAGCTAGAACAGGGACCTGCATCATCAAAAATGCAGTGGGTTAACAGCAAGGCCAAAGAAAAGACAAGGACACAAAAGATGCATCAACCAGATTTACCAGCTATACAGCTACCAAACAAGGCTAACAAATATCTCAAAAGTATCAAATTAAAAAGTGGCACAGTTACCAAGTTAAACCGTTCATGGCCTTGCATTACTCATTTTCAATCTTTACAAGAGTCAAGTGCTTCATCTTGTGGCTCAGATCCAATGGCAGTGGGATGCAAGCATCCTGAATAACCATTGCCTGCACAGCCTCTGGAAACAACGGATCCCAGCAAATTGTTGCCAGGGAAAGGAAGCAGAAAACTTAAGAGATTAAGGAGACACAAGGAAGGTACTTCTTTAATAATTCTATTAGTTAGGCAAAGTGCAGAAACATATGCAATGCATACATGGCACATGTACTATCTTAACAACTATTGCAATCCTAATTTCTAAGTAACATTTGTTCAACCAGCATTTTTTTGATTCATGAATTGATGTACCAACTACAATGCTGGTGAATAAAGTAGCAGAAACCTGATTTTTGGCATAAAACAAATAATATGATGTCCGCATGTATATACGAACAGCAACTAGAAGATGGGATCCCCCTAACAGTTTATTTGTTGTAGTATATCCAAAGTGAAATCTACATAATGACTTACGCCCAATATCTGTAAAATTCATAGCAAAAGCTTTTCCCATAAAACAGCTTGCATCCTAAGATAATAGGCAGAATCATAGCATGCACAACCTTTTATTTTTTCTACTACTATAACTTCTAAACCTAATATAGGACACCAGCAACAAATTGGTCTACTCAGCACATTCCAAAATTTCTATAAAAACATTGACATAGGGCACATACACATTTTTCAACTATGGTTATCAAAATACAGATCTAATAGGAGACAAATCAAATAATTTAATGGTTTCCTCATGTTAAATCTTAAACACAGCACAGTGATTATATTATGAGGATGTTTCTTTTCCTGAATTAGTAATTGAATTTGTCCATTCTTTCCACTTCACTTTCTCTTTGAAATAAAGTTATGGGACTTCCCCATCTTTTCTTAAAAAAAAGAAAAAGAAATAAATATTGACGAATGTTTTAATAATTGTAAACAAGCATTTTGATCCTTTCTGCATGTTCAGCACTTTGCTCTGGCATGAACATTATCACATTTAAATCTGCAAGATCCAGGCATCATCAGTTCTTTCATAAATATGCTTCAAATGGGTGTTATGCTGCGAACCTCAGCCACATCATATCTAACTGTGAAATGTAACCTCAAGAATTAAAATAAAAGTCAAACTTTTGTTCTTAGAAGTATCACTAATGCATCCTACCTAGTTCACTATAAGACAGATAGTGTGAGATCTCTCCAGAAGAAATTAATGGAATTGATGAATTATGCTTAACTGCAGTTCCATAGCACCACTTCAACTGAAACAGTCAGCCGTACACTGAATACTCTATTATGGAAAGAAGCAGAACTATGATTCAACATTGTCAATAACATGTACTGTAATGAGATGCTGGGAAGCAAATACAGTGAAATCACAAAGTGATGCAGGAAGTAGACATTAAGTGTAGCTCAAGAAGGGCCCCGTTATATATGGTCATGACAAAGCTCGGAAATTCTTACAGCTATGCCTCAAAGGGCCTTTGCATATTAAAACGTAAACACTGCATGGTGATTATATTATGAGTATATTTCTCACCTTGAGTTAGTGATTGAACTTGTTCATTCATGACATAGGATAATCATGTCATGTAATCATGATTTCCCTAAACAGAATGATGAGCATGAAAGATTCTACCGCAAGGCAAAGAAACAAACCAAAATATGAGAATCCATGTGCAGATAAGACAAGCCCACAAACCTTCTGCACATCTATTAGAGAATTATACACCATCATTGGTAAGATAAATATTCTTGTCAATAAGGTGGCAAGAGATACTTCATGAGTTCTTTTGATATCATGTATCCAGAAGTTTATATGCTGAAACTGAATTTCGAATCAGAAAATCAATCAGCAAGAACAGATGTCCAACCCCTAGTGCAGGTTCGCAGAAGCACAAAGATTTCCTGCAAATAACAAAAGAATAAGGCGCTACTCCTGTGCCCATTACTTCCTCACAAGTAACGTCCCACTGACTTCTCAATTCAAATGAAAAATCCAGTACCCGGCCCACCAGACTTGCTTTCAATTACAGAAAGATCTTTAACTTCCAATCTAAACACAATTAGACTTCTGCAATGCTTCTCTTGTTCTTCATTAACATTCCATCACTCACGTAGTGCACAAAACAGGAATGACAGGCAAAACTAATTCAATGAAGAATCTGCTAACCTATTACGACATTCCGGAGGCTTCCATCTGAACATGCCATAGACCTCCGGACAAGATCTAAATCAAGATTACAATTTGGACTAGACAACAAAAATTACGATCAAAGAACACAGTTGGATCATAGCGAGAGGAAAAAAAAGGCTAAAGGTGATACATTTCCGCAGTGTCGGCGTTATGGAAGATGGATTAAGAGCAAGAGAACTGGAGAGCGGCGTCCGCGTCCTTCCTTCTCTCAGCTCCTGCATTGTTGCTCTGCCTCCTTTCTGCGAACCTAGGGTTCGTGAGAGGGAAGAATGGGAGGCCACCGAGGAGGCGGAGAAGGGATCTCCACCGTCCGTCGGCCTATGGACTCCTGGAGAGCTTCCGTGGCCGCCGGCGAGAAGGGGGATGTCCGGAGGCGTTGGGAGGAGAGGCGACAGAGAGAGGGGAGTCGGGGTCAAATAAGCCACCAAAGTGGGAGCCCCACCCCCGAGTCTCAGATCAATTCAGACGGGCCTGTTTTGGAAAAAGGCATGCGGGGTAGTGCAGATTTTGTTATTTGGAATCATTTGTAGGATTGTGGCTACAAAAGCAGCCAACTTTTCAATGTATGGATTCTGAATACGGAGTTGCGGGCTACTTAAGTAGATCTTCATCATGCTCGATGTATTTTATTATCCAGTTTCATCGTTCTAGAGAGGATTCGACCACTGTCATCAATTGGATCCGAAGATCCTACGGATTATAGTTGCGTCCACTTTTTACTTTGAGATATCTAGACAATAATAAAGGATAAAGGAGATTTCAGCCTATTTTATGAAGATAACGAGATTGTGAATTGAATGGCTGTTTAAATAGTTAGTCATCCTGGTAGTACGTTAATGATGGAGGTTGTCCCTTGCACTTTGCAGTATTTTATTTTTTTTTTGTTTTATTGGGAGCATCTGTGCGATCCATCCGCTTTAGTGTGGAAAAAAAAAAAACCGGATTGCAGGACTTAAAAAATAGTGATTGGTCCGAGTAGGACGCTTTCGATAAATTTACGTCTGCGGGACAATGGAATGTTAACCGGTTCCGCGGTGACTGCATATAAGAATGGGGGAATAAAGAGACAAGAAGGGTTCTTGTTCTCCATTATCCTATCCTTTCTTCTGCACTTCCTTTCATCCTTCCCTCTCGACATGGAAACCATCTCCTTCTCGGCCGTTTCTTCCCGCCATCTCTCTCCGTCCGCGCCTTCCCTCCCTCTCCGCATCGCCCTCCGCATCTCCAGGGGCGCGGGAAGGCCGAGGCTTCCCGCGAACTCGGCTTCTTCGTGGACCGGCTCGACCCTGTCCCTGGGATCTTCGCCCAGGAATCCCTTCACTGTAAGCTCGTCCGCCTTCGATTCCAGCGGAAAGTTTCTGTCTTTCGTTTGTCCGTCGAATTACTTCTCATTGCAAAGCTTCTCATTGTACTTGGTCTCAGAGGGACGTGGCGGGTTGGGTTAATTCCAGCTCTCGAAATGTAAGCAGACAAAGCAGTTTCATAGTGAGGGCTGAGATGTTTGGACAATTGACGAGTGGCCTCGAATCGGCATGGAACAAACTCCGGGGAGTAGGTCTGCTCCTCGTCTGCTATTTTCTCCCTACTGTTGCTCTTTTGCTTTAAATTCCTTACTTTTGTTCATCATTTTGTTTGAGTTTGCATTCCTTTAATGCTTTGCAATACTTGCAACTTCTCTTAAGCTTATCAAAATCCTAATTTTCACTTTATTTTTTCCGATAGTGATTGTTCATTTCAGTTGTGAACTGTTTGTTAAATTACTATCGGAAAGGAAAAGAATAATGACCATACCAACAATCTTTATGCCGTTGTCTTTGGTATATAATGATTTCAAAAGCACATGTTATTATATACATGCCTTATAGAATTTAAGAGGAATGCCTCCTTCCGGGCACTTTTATTATGCTTCAGATGTTCTTACGAAGGAGAATATCGCTGAACCGATGCGAGATATTAGGAGGGCCCTTTTGGAAGCAGATGTGAGTTGATTGTTAAGCTTCAGAGATTTGATATATGTCAGTGAATTGTATCTGTCTTCTAACATCATCTTTAAACCCTGAATTTTCCTTTTTGTGCAGGTAAGCTTGCCGGTTGTGAGAAGGTTTGTGCAGTCTGTCGGTGAACAAGCTGTTGGTGTTGGCTTAATTCGAGGGGTGCGACCAGATCAACAATTAGTGAAGGTAGTTGGTTGACTGTTGGGCATTATTTATCCATAGCCAATTAATAATGGACATGAGACCTTGTTGATTGACTCAGTTTGGGTTGGTTTAGGAACCAATGTGGGCTATGTTCAAGATAAACCAATCCAATTACCAATAATCTTCATGATCTTTTTCCTCCTCAATTTCAAGGCCCCAGCAGCTTAAGATTCTTGGCAATGTGAAATTGCAAAATTTAAACTCATCATGTGAGAATTTTGGCAACTAGGCTTGATGAAAAGAAACATGGAATGTGCGTAGGAGCTCTAATTTTGAAACCTTTAGTACATTCTGTTTGAATTATAGATAGGTCACTTTTAGTTGATGGATGATAACAAAGAAGAATATTGATACAGCCCATATTGGAAAACAGTAAGACAGGATATGTTTTGGGTTGTGTGCAACACTTGCTTAACAATCAACCAGCACATCATTTAGAGTTGCAAAACAAACTTCTCCTTGAGCAAAAAATTGTGAGAAACTTACCAATGCTGTCCGGATCAAAACCTTGACAAGAAAGATGGTTTTATGAACATAGAGTGGGCTTAGTAGGTTAGGATCCTAAAGTGGGTTTTGGTAAATCTGGGAATGCAGAATGCGAAATGATTATGTTGGAGGAACCTCAATAGCTGCATTTATCAGAGTCTAGTAAATCTAGGAAGTACAACTGACCCTCCCCAGACATTGGAATGGCAGCAGCCCGGGTGAAAAATATAGAGGTCTTAATGGAACAGTCAGTGGTGGTGGTTTCAAAGAGTTTGTAAAGAGCACCAGACCAGCGAAATATGGACGTGTCTTGCATTGATGGTTAAGTAGGCTCAGAAATCAGGAACCCAGATGCGATAAATTAGGTTATGTTTTTTAGATGTCCTTTTTTTGGTTGTGGGCTGGTGTAAACATTGGAAAACTTTTGGTTCAATACAAATAATGAAATATATGCAGCCCTGCTGTTTGTACATGATGTTTTCTGAATAATATCTGCAATTTCTTACATGTCGCATGCTTACTTTCATAAGTCAGGGTAAGCTCAGGTGCATATCTCAGATAAGGGATTTTCTAGCTGAAAATGCCTCCGAGAAAGTGCTGAATAATCACAAGAAAGATATAAAACTATTTTATCTTCAGTAAGATAAAATCACCAGTACATAGGAGCATGCCATTTACTGCTACTAGTAGGAACAAAATATGTCATCTACTTTGCTTGGAAAGAGGGTATACATATATCTAGCTCCTTGTTTTCCACCCTTTGGAAGTGCTTTCTTTCTAAGCATCAGTCTTTCAATTTTTTTTTTCCATTTTAAATTTAAATGTTTACATAATCCTTTTACTCCTTACCAGAGAAAGAAATTATTTAGTATTCAAATGCTAATCTTGTTAGGAAAAACCTGTGTAAGGACAGCAATTTCACGTAACTCCAAATTGCAGATTGTACGCGATGAGCTTGTGCAACTGATGGGTGGTGAAGTTTCTGATTTGGTATTTGCAAAGTCTGGTCCCACAGTGATATTGCTAGCAGGCCTACAAGGTGTTGGAAAGACTACTGTTTGCGCAAAGCTTGCCTTCTACCTTAAGAAACTGGTGCAGTTCAACTCACTTTCATTTTACTGCCTATTTATGAGAAGAGGAATTCTTTGTAAACTATCAATACTAATAGACATGACACAGGTTACAGGGGAAAAGTTGCCTGCTGGTTGCTGCAGATGTGTACAGGCCTGCAGCTATTGACCAACTTGTAATTTTGAGTGAGCAGGTACTTTCAATGTGTTCTACATCTGATTTGTAATAAACATATCATTTGTGATGTCCTGTTACACTTTAGTTATTAACATGCAAACTTGAGCAAGTTTGATCATGCACAAGGCATTCATCTGTGGAACTTCTTTCCATGTTTGCTGCATCTATTTTCAAATAAGCATCTTGGAATATACATAATTAAGATTCTTATTTCAATTATTTCTTTATTGTGGCATTCAACATGATAACATTCTTTTAGTTCACCTTGTTTATCCTTATGCTAAATAGTAAGCTTGTCACAGGTGGGGGTACCTGTTTATACTGAAGGTACTGATATAAAGCCTTCACAAATAGCTAAGCATGGTCTTGAGGAGGCTAAAAAGAAGACCATTGATGTGGTTATAGTGGATACCGCTGGAAGATTGCAGGTTCCTTGATACCCTTCATATGTGAATTTTTTTTACTTTTATTTTTCTAATGCAACTACATGGGTGGATTATTTTGACTAGGAACACCAACATGCTCAATTCAGCCATGGATTTTCCTATATGATTGTTGATAAGTAAAATTTAGAATGATATTGCTGAACTAGAATAACAGACTTTTTTTAGAGTTCTGGTTCCGCAATTGGTTAAAAGACAATTAAAAGACAACATTTAACAAGCTGCAATATTATATCTTTGGCATATTGAAGTATGTAGAACAACATTGTAGTTTGGCCATATTAAAAGACAATTATTTGACAAGCTGCAATATTATATCTTGGTGATATTACAACTTTAATTCTATGTAGCAAGCTATTGGATGAATGCTGCTCTGTAGCATAGAAGCTAGAGGCCATGATTCTTCATCTTTGAATTACTTTTTGAGTTGTCCTGTTTTTGTCACTTAACCAGAAGCTGCTTAGTTTCCCCTCAAAACTCAATAGGTGCCTGTCATATCTTTGAGATCAGGGTCCCGACCCCTGCAGTGTGCCATCAGAAATAAGATTTACACAATCTATTTACATGAAAAGATTTTGATGCTATCATCCTCAGGGATATGGTTGTTGATCTTAGTTATTGCATTGGATCAAGGGTTGTAAATGCAGGTATATTTAATGATGGAACTGGAAATAGATATATTGTTTCTTTCTTTTTTTTTGGCGAATCCCTTGCACTTCTGTGATTTGATGTTTTCCATCAATATTTTTAAGCCATAGTTTATCTTATTTTAGGCTATTTTTACTGTATCAACTTCATAATCAAGCATTATTGATTGATCTTAGCTGATTTTCTCTTGAATCAGATAGATAAAACAATGATGGATGAATTAAAGGAAGTAAAGCAGGCAGTGAATCCTGTAGAAGTTTTGCTTGTGGTGGATGCAATGACTGGCCAAGAAGCTGCAGGTATTCAAGATTTATTTTACTTTGCTTTGATGGATTAATTTCCAATATGTTAAAAATCTAGGTTAATTGCTTAGTGTTGTTTCTTCTGTGGGATTTGAAATTTTGCTTCCTGTAACCTGATACTTTATCAAGTTCTTTATGTCCATTTTTATGCTGCATGAAAGGCATAGACCGCAGCAACTTGCAAGTAATTCTTTGGCAAGAAGTTGCATTATATCTATGGTCTGCTACGAATGGGTTGCTTTGGTAGTTGTTAACTTGTTTTGTTTTTCTTTGCTATGATTTCTCCTTCAATTGCTTTATCTTCCACTTTAACTTCCATCTTACTCTTCTTCTTTTTTTGCTTTCTTATTTTCCATCTCAGCCTTGGTCACAACATTCAATATTGAGATTGGTATTACTGGT
Source organism: Phoenix dactylifera (assembly GCF_009389715.1). Taxonomy (NCBI): domain Eukaryota; kingdom Viridiplantae; phylum Streptophyta; class Magnoliopsida; order Arecales; family Arecaceae; genus Phoenix; species Phoenix dactylifera. The sequence goes on from NW_024069163.1 coordinate 33,626, forward strand.
GCTATACTGACAAAGTTGGATGGTGACTCTAGAGGTGGAGCGGCTTTGAGTGTTAAAGAGGTTTTTATCTTCTCAATATCTCAGCAGATATCATGTTTTCTTTTTTGGATATGATTGTGTACACGAAGAAAACTTTTCTTCATGCAGTCTTAGGGTGGTGATGATTCTGCATTGATGCTCCAACTTATATTAAATAAGCCATGGCCAGTGCCTCTTATATTTATCTTTATAAAATGCTAGTTCCTGAATCTTTTGAGCCATATATAATTCCATATTTGCATTTCTATATCTGCTGATTGTTCCCTGTCATTTTTTGCCAGTACATTCATAATTTCACTTGAGATAGATTCCAGTCTATGAACTCTTAGATTGAGGACTCAGGGTCCAACTCTCATTTCAAGTGTTCCAAAACTTGCTTAACTTGGTAGTTTCTTAACGTAATAAGATTATTGGAAATCATGTGCATTTTTTGAATGGTTGAATATTAGAATTTGTATTAATAGCTTGGTGGATTAATGGAACAGGTGTAAACTTGTGTATGCAACCATGCTATGATAACACACCTCCATTAAAACCTTGATTTAGAATCCAAGTATGAACAATATGGCACAATATGTAAACTTGTTTCATTGTTTATGTGTAGAATGAAGGACAAACAATTTGTATGGCACAATAGGACTCAAGGTTCACATAAGAAAGGCATGGGACAACCTTCTCTCTTAAGCCTTATCTCTCACCGCGTTTGCTTGGGGTTCCAAATTATTCAAAGGTTCAAATCCTGTCATCCCTACCCATTACTTATCCTATGGGCAGTAACGAGGGATCAATTGAGATCGATGAAAATTGGACAAAATTATTTTAATCTGCTTTTATTGTACTAATTATTATCTAATTATATCTTGTTACTTTTATGGAGGATAAGCAGAAAAAGCCTCTAATTACTTTATCATTTCAATTTCATACTTCATGCATGCACCATGTGAACCCTTTTTTTTCCTGCTTTACACAGCAATAATTTTTGGGCCATGGCAGGTATCAGGAAAGCCAATCAAGCTTGTAAGTCGAGGGGAACGCTTGGAAGACCTTGAGCCTTTCTATCCTGATCGCATGGCAGGACGCATATTAGGGATGGGAGACGTTCTTTCATTTGTGGAGAAGGCCCAGGAAGTTGTAAGTTTCTACTTTCTCTTCCTTTTTTCTTTTTTTTTTCCTGGTGAAATGATGTTATTTTAAGGAGTTTTGACCTAAATTGTTCAAGTAGATGCAACAAGAAGATGCCGAGGAATTACAGAAGAAAATAATGAGTGCAAAATTTGACTTCAATGACTTTCTTAAGCAAACACGTGCCGTTGCACAAATGGGATCTATGAGCCGTGTAATTGGAATGATCCCAGGTATGGGAAAGGTAAGTGTTAAACTTTCTTTTCTTTGTTCCTCTAAAATAATTTTTAATAAGGAAGTAAATTTGAGAGGTGGTTGTAAGATATGGGCCATCCCATTGTGAATCTGAAGCATATAACATAACCTCAGTGTTGGTTTGGATTGTAGAAACTAACACAGTAGCTTACTATGACATTTTATGCTGATAAAGGTGACTCCAGCTCAAATTCGTGAAGCAGACAAGAGCTTAAAAATTATGGAATCAATGATTAATGTGATGACCCCTGGTATGTGTTATACCTCAGGACAATTTCTAATTCCTAAAACAAGTGGTTCTTCTAACTTTTTATTTATTTATTTACTTCCTATGGTTCTTTTATGCTGCATATGCATCTCATACACACATCAATATTCTATTTCTGGTCTTTACTCATGGCTCCTTGCTGTATATCTAGAAGCATTAATATGAATTTGAGAACCGTGTTCTAGAAGTTTACCGTATTCATTATTTATTTCAGTTGGAAAACTTACTTCTGTATGATAGATTGTGCTGAGAACTATTGTTACTTTAAAGAGACAAAAGGAGGGTGGGGGATGTTATCTTGGTGCAACTTATGGAAAATTGTAGGACTCCATTGTTTTCTTGAAAATACTGCATCAGTGACAAGTTGGTCGTCAACAGAAAAATAGTTAATATACATTTTTCACTTGTAGGGTCTCATATATCCAATTGCTCCAAGATAAGTGTCGTATAACTTATCATATGTTTTACTGTCAATTCATTGTCATTTAACTTGCAGAGGAACGAGAAAAACCAGAACTGTTAGCTGAATCAGCTGCTAGGAGGAAGAGAATTGCTTTGGAGTCTGGAAAAACAGAACAACAGGTTTATTTCTCTTAATGTTTCTGGGCTCAGGATGTTGCTCCAATGCACCCTGTTTTGATTGCCTCCTGCAGAAGTAACTGGAGTATTCTTCATGGAACGTTACAACAAATTTTAGTGTTGATGTTGAGAGTGAGAGAGCATTTCACTGTTTCAGGTCAGCCAACTTGTTGCTCAACTTTTCCAAATGCGCATCCGGATGAAGAATTTAATGGGCGTCATGGAAGGGGGGTCAATCCCTGCCTTAAGCAATCTCGAGGAGTCACTCAGAGCTGAACAAAAGGTACTCTTGTTCACTATCTCTATCGAAAAATAGACCTATTGCTTGGACTCATGGATTCATATTTATTTATCTTCATTTTACTTGGTACTTAGCAGTTTCCTTGGACAATGACATTAATTAATGTATCCAAAAAGTTATCTACACTTGACATCAATAGTAGAGCAAATCTCATACCTCATTGAGGGTGTGCTCCTTGATGACCTTCAACATTACAAAGACTTGGTTGGATCATGTCTTAGCCTACTCACATGTAGATGTAACCAACTATGCTCCAAGATATATTTTACTCATTTAATTCAAGTTTAATACTTGATTATCAATACATTCTGAATTTGCTTATACTTCTGTATACACGTAATATATGTCTATCAGGCACCTCCTGGTACTGCAAGGAGGAAGAGGAGATCAGAGTCGCGGAGGCAGTTTGCAGATTCAGCATCATCAAGGCCGAGTCCTCGTGGTTTTGGATCTAAGACTTGAAGAATGTCGAGTTAAAATATGTGTAGCCTTAAAACATTCCGCGTTTATTCTTGCTGGGATGGATTGCTTTTCCTGCTATATTTGAAGTCAGAAAAAAGGGGAGATTTTCCTGCTGTATCGGTAAATCTGTTTAAGGATGTGCCTTGAGTTTGAGTCCTTGATATTCATTTTCGAAACAATCCAACAGCCTGGAATGTAATTTAAAAAAGAAAATCTCCTCCACCATAATTCAGAAAATCCTCTTTCTTTGGGATCGAAATGTAAAGGATGGGGGCAGGTGACTTGCTAACTTGTACAATTGGAGCCAACCTCGTTCCTAGTCTGCCAGAGGATCTCATTTCTATTGCTGGGAGGAATCAAGTGAGGCTTGTCCCTTACATCATATATTTGAGCTCATACATTCATTAGGAGTTATCGACTTGCTCTTGGACATGTGTCTGTGGGCGAGGAAGTGTATCATCTTTAAGAAGAGTCATATTTACCACGAGGTATATAGAGCAGCGGATTGGGTTGTTTTTTTTGTTATAGATCATTCTGTTGAGATACTGTGGCTGGTTGGTGCAGCTTTGCCACCCTCCCTTTGGGGTGTATTCGTATTAGATTTGTGTGATTCATTCGTTTTAGCAAAAACAAAAAGAAAAAAAGAAAAAAAAGATGGGGTCTGCCTGCCGGTAGGCACTACAGCTTTTTTGTGAATCGCATTGTCATCCTGCATGCAACCTGCTAGGAATCCACCATTTATTGAGAAGCAGCATCCATCCAGATGCCAAGAGAAAATTTTCTCCCAGATGGTTGCTTGTTAGCTACAAAGAGCTGGCTCAGTCTGGTTCTGGTCTCATCTAAATGCTGATGGGCGCTGTTGAGCATGGGAGTTCACTTGAACCCCATGCCATGGGAATCATGGCTATCTCATGTGCAACAATTGAGAGCAACAAGATTCGAGGGTGGTCGTCGGATTTAGCTCCATGTTATTATCGTGCCAATTAGCCTTTGCATGTGAACCGAGTTCGTATTCTGTTAACAAAAGCTTCAAACTCAGCAAAGGAAATATAACCACACAAGCAAATAGAGAAAAGCTAAATACGGCAGCCATACGACCCAGCCCTTTTTTGGGCTAGTCTTGGTCTAGGTTTGGTTTTCTTCTCGGGTTTGGATTGTATCCTTCGCACGAAAAAATGGTTGATCTTTTTTAACTATGTCGACCGTTGGATCGCACTCCCATGGATCTCGCTAGTCTTGGGTTAGGGTTGGTTTCCTTCTCGGGTTCGGGTTGTATCTTTGGCACGAAAAAATGGTTGATCTTTTTTAATAATGTCGATCGTTGGATCGCACTCCCATAGATCTCGCTAGTCTTGGGTTAGGGTTGGTTTCCTTCTCGGGTTCGGGTTGTATCTTCAGCGCAAAAAAAGGTTGATCTTTTCTAGCAATGTCGGCCGTTGGATTGCACCCCCACAGACCTCAACACAGTTCGGGCTTTTTAATTCATCCGCCTGCACGAATCTTCAAGCGAAGGAAATCCTTCTTTCGCTCGAAGAGGGGACAATCGGACCGTAGGAGTACCCAGCGCGGATCCAACAGTCCTGATCTTCCCCGAGTATTTTTTAATCGGACCTGGCGCACGTTAGTCCAAGCCAGCGAAACCCTATCTCGCGGAGGGCTCTATTTCTTCGATCCGACTCTCAAAAGGATCGGTAAGGCCCTCTTCGACGCTGCTGCTTCCTACCTTTGCTGAAACCTTTAGCGGTAGAAGCCCAACTTCCCCTCCGGAATGGTAACAAGATCTCGCCTTTTCTCTCATCCTTCTCTCCCTTGGATTCCATCATAGTCGATGTTCTGGTGTCTGATATCTTCTTTGATTCCTGAGGCAGGCGCCGAAGAAGGACAAGGCTCCTCCTCCGTCTTCTAAGCCGGCCAAATCCGGCGGAGGGAAGCAGAAGAAGAAGGTAATGCGATATAGTTTACGGTTAAGATTTTGGGTTTAGGGAGTTTTTGATGTTCGATTGTTTCTAAGTGATTAGGGTTTGGAATGCAGAAGTGGAGCAAGGGAAAGCAGAAGGAGAAGGTGAACAACGCGGTGCTCTTCGATCAGGCAAGCTATGATAAGATGCTCTCCGAGGTTCCCAAGTACAAGATGATCACTCCCTCTGTGCTGTCTGACAGATTGAGGGTAAAAGATCTCAACTTTGTTATCGATCTATCGTTTATCTTCTGAATTCGATTGTGATATATGAGTATCTCTGTGAGATTAATCTGCCGTTGCTTTTCTTTTTTTCATAAATTCTTAGACCCTTTTAATCTGCTTTCTTTTTTATGGATTTACGAACTCTTGTTTTTAGTGCTTACGGTGCTATCTTTTGATACATGTTTGCATGATTTATTTCTTGGTGGAACTATTTGATATCTGCTAGGATTTTCTTAGTCTAGCCTTATCTTTTTCAAGGTTTGTGCAAAGTAGAAAACATTGATGAAGAAATCAGAAAAATGTTGTCTTTGTATTTTTTAGTCTATGACAGATGGACTTGTTGCTGGATGCCCTTTTTTTTGTAGCAAAGAAAGCGAAGGGTGAAGCACCCAACTGTGAGTTCGTTAAAGAAAGCGAAGGGCGAAGCACCCATTCGTGATTTTCTTAGCCTAGCTTTATCTTTTTTAAGGTTTGCGCAAAGTAGAATACATTGATGAGGAAATTAGAAAAATGCTGTCTTTGTATTTTTGAGTCTATGATAGATGGGCTTGTTGCTGGATGCCCTTTTTTTGGTGGCAAAGAAAGCAAAGGGTGAAGCACCCATCTGTGAGTTCGTTAAGTAAATGAAATTAAGATAAGGTACATGGTTGAAAATAAAATGGAGGCGAGGTTAGGAGAGGATGAAAGAGGAGAGATGGTAGGAGGTAAAGTAGTTTGAGAATTTCTTAAGTTTTGAAATAGATTGACTATGTTAATGAGTTTTAGTACATTTTATATCTAAAAATTAATTGAAACTAATGTTTATATGAAAACCTTAGTTTCCTTTTCTATAATCGTTTTGTAATCATAGAATACTAATAAGATATTCTGCAGAGCAAAGTCACCTGACTGAAGTGGCATATACTCTGGGTGAAGGTTGGAGATAATAGTTTGCAATTCTCTGCGACTCTCAATTTCCTTGTTTGAAGATGGCCTCAACAAATTGCTACATTCTGATTCCCCTTATTTTGTTTTCATATTTTTTGTTATTTTAGGAAATGCATAAGCCAATTTCACAACAAAGTTGTCAAATTAGAATGGCGAATACTTTAGATAAAAGTTGGCGATGGTAGTTGTGCAATTTTCCATCCCTCAATTTTTTTCTCTTTGAAGATGGCCTCGAACAAATTGCTACATTGCTTTTCTTTTCTGAGTACAAAAGTTTTTTGTGAAGTAGATAACATTTTTTCTAACATCTATTTTTGAAAGCAATCATGGATCAAAGATCATTTCAAGGAAATCTTTGTATCCTATCTTTGAACATCATTCCAGGCTCTTATAAGTTTCTTATTTTTTAAAATCTTTTTTCATTGAACATCTGTTTTGAATTATCATTTTGTAGATGGTTAGAAGCATATTTCAGCATTCTGACTTCCATTTTAGCTTTGCCTCAGCCATTTTGATTTTATGTTAGTTTAGCACTGCTGGACTGACAACCTTTGCACAACCACTAACTAAACTGATCTACACTCTCGTCAGCAAGAACTAATCAACTAGAGGGAATATGTCAGTGTTGAGCTGGATACTTTCAATGCGTGCTTGTTGTGTTTTTCTTGAGTTTGAATAGTGTAGGTAAGAGAAAAAAAATTTAAAGATTGTTTCTCAATCTAGTTTCCTTGAGCAGTAAAATGCATCCTCTGTAATAGTCCCGATTTCATATAATTTAAAGTTTCATGGTCAGGTAATTGTTTATCATTGTGTTTTACTTTTAGCAATGCAGCATGCCTTTTTGTCTGTGATTGATGCCACATTTTTATTTTATACATTAAAAGCTAAAAATAGTACCTTTTGATTGTGCTGTTACTAAGCTTGGTACATACCCCCTGATTTACAGGATTCTTCAACCCAAGCTTTGACAACACAGATTGCCAACATCAACAATTATACATTTTCTTCTTTTCTCATTTTCTCTTGTATTTCTTTGCTTGTATAGTCCTTCTTCTCAGAAACCCCACCTTGAGCTTTAGCGGTTAGCGATTCTACTCTGAATAACACACTTTTAGAATTTTGTGGACTTGGGACCTGATAAATGTTAAGATGCTGCAACTTTAAATTGTCACAACTTTAAGAACAACCCAACCTATGCACTGTCAGTGTAAGATGTGTCGGGCAAATTTTGAACTTAGAGTATTTTTAAATTATTTATGTCATATCTATTGTTAACAACAATAAGATCTATTAGAAATTACCTTCTCTGAATTTGACCGCCTAATGTCGAAATGAATGGCTTGGCTGCTCTGACTGCAATTTTGGGTGCAAGCTTCGTACATAGCAAAACATACTTACCATGGCTGCACCAGGAATTTTTTTTAATTTTTGGGGGGCGGGTGGGGGTGGGGACTGAAAACAATTTAAGTTTCAGTTGATTAAGGTTTGTTCATGCTAATCTTGTCTTAGCGTGTGTAAATTTCTTGTTCTTGTAGTTTTTCTTCCTTTGCTATGACATTTTAGATGTTCCAAAATCTCCTTTTCTTGCATTTCAATGAAAGAGGCAAATTGGAAATCTGATGACCTAAATTTATTAATGGATAGATTAATATAGATCTGCAACACGTAGGTTTGTGGCCGAGTGCTGAGACAAAAGTGATGTATCCAAACTAATCACTAGGTTCTTGGCTGATGGCCTTTCGTACTTCTGTGAGTCGCCCTTTATTGACTAGAAGGGTATCTACTCTGAAAAAGCTAGCTTACAGGTTCCAAAATTGTGATATAGCTTGAGGCTTCGAGCTAGAGACCAAAATTTTACCTGCAGATGTAAACGCAGATGAGGATTATTGCTATGCTGTATTTTAATGCCCAATGGATCTAGATGGTAAACAAGCTAAAGTTTTTTGATTTTGAATTTCCTTCATATTCTATATAGCATTAGCATTTAAGCTGTGGCTTTCTAGATGCAATTTTTTTCCAACATGACAGGCAACTTAGACAAAACAAGTTTAGAGTTCTGCTCTTCATTTGTTATTTTTGGTTAAGCCACTTAGTGCATATCTTTGGGTGCTAGAATCTTCCTGATCCCTCTCTGAGATGCTTCATGTCAATATATCTACTAATGTGATGTCATCTATTTTTTAATGATTTTTCCTTTTTGCACAAAACATTATCCTAATCTGACTTGTATCTCTGTCCTTTTTTTAGGTCAATGGATCACTGGCGAGAAGGGCAATAAAGGATCTAATGGCAAGGGGTTCCATCAGGATGGTATCTGCCCATGCCAGTCAACAAATTTACACAAGAGCCACCAACACCTAGAGGGACAATTCTGGGTTTTGTTCTTGGTTGATGATGTTCTTCATATTTCAAGAGTTAGTGACTTGTGCTTTTTGTTGTTTTTGAAACAAAACAAGTCTTTTGTTTTGGATCCTATCTTCTGTCGTTTATTAAATCCTGTAGCAGCTAAATGAATTTTAATATTTTATGCTATGATTTACCAATAAGAAAAAAAGTAATACCTTTATGTTTGGTCTGGATGTGAAGAATGGTGCCAGGAAGAGATTTTTGCCAATATGTTAATTATCAAGCTTTATGAGATGAAGCAGATGCACTGGGTATGTCTTGTAATCAGTGTTAGATATGATTTATTTCTATGGTGATTGTTTTTTTCTTCTTTTTCGTATACTAGGGTGATTGTTGAGTGGAGTCAACTGACATTTTATCTGCCGGGGTTTGCTGATAAATTTCTGACTTGCTCTGGTTTTCGCCAAAGCCTGTGGACTTCATGTAAAATCAGACTTTCTGGGAACACTAATAGGAGTCAGATGGATCGGCAAATAAAAATGTAAAAATACTTCAGAGGAAGAGTTTTTTTTCTCAGTCTTTTTGCCGGATATGCTAATATATACCTGGAAATTATCCACCTGAAGATCAACGACAACGTAGCTTCATGTTTAGAGCTGCTACAATAATTTTTTCAGCTGGAGGACATGCCTACCTGGCTACCTGCTTATAAACACTCATCTATGATATATGCTCTCTTTTGGTAAAGGGGTAATAAGCATTTCAAGTAGGATGGTCCTAATCAGGGCAGAAGACTTCATCTGGCTGCTTCAATTTGGTCTCTGATCTCAGTCTAAGAGATAATTAACTGGTTATGAAGCATTATTGTATCGTACATTGACTGGATGAGTCTTTGGATATATCGTCTGCACCTTTTATGGCTTGTATGTCACACAGGTCAGTGTGAGGGAACACAGAATTGCAATTTGTTATTATGCCACATGGCTCTGCTGTTCTTGGTCCGAAATTAACATAATGTAATGAGAGAAGTATGAGCCAGTAACTTGTAATCTCTACAAACGCAACATGATGCCTCTGTTTCCATACCATGGTATCAATTATTTTTACCTGTGATGATCTGAACCTTAGTGGTTTGCAACCCTTCTATAGATCCTGGATGCAAGCTTAAAAGTGGACGCTACATCGAATTAATCAGACACATACAGCAGAGATATCTGATCTCTTTTGAGGGCGGAGGACCCATTCTGACAGTCTATTGGTCTTACAAAACACACACAATGAATAAAAAAAAAAAAGACAGAAGACTTGGTAGGTTGGATTAAACAAACCTCTCAAATTAGCAAAAGGAGAGGGAAATCCTCCTGCAATTTCTTAGCAGCATAGGGGGCAGTGAATCAATCCATTCTCATTGCACCGTCCACACCTCACCATCTTCTTCTGCTCCCTGTCCAACACCTTGCAGCTGCCATTGCAATCCATGCACATAACGAACCTCATCCCTCCACAGCCCTTACACCACGACTCTGCCCTCGGGATCCCCTCCAATAACAATCCCAATTTCCCTTCCTCCTCCAACTCCAAGACCTCCTCGGCGCCACCAATCAACCTCCCCTTCACAAAGACCACAGGGACCCTCACCTCCTTTTCCCCCATCAGCAACCTTAGTTCCTCCCTGTATCCCGAGTCCATCGAGATGTCCCTCTCCACAGTCCTAACATCGTGAGACTCGATTGCGCACCTAACAGCATTGCAGTCTTCATAGGTTTTCCTGATTCCCCTCAGCGTCGTTGTATACAAGATCACAACGTTCTCCCCACCTGGCGGGCATTTCTCCTGAAAGGACTGCAGCAGCAAGCCCAAATCATGGCCCCTTCGGTGCCTTCGAGCAGGATCTATCATCTTCTTGATCTGTTCTCCCTCTTCATGGTGCGCTTTTTCAAGTGAAGCAAGGAGCTCTGGATCAAACAAAGGACTAAGACTTCGTCTCGACCCCGAACCCCCATAGTCTCTCCCTGATTTCTGCATGGTGGCACTGGTGGGGGTGTTCTTCTTCGGAATCGTTGAAACCGATCCAACCCATTGCGCATTCTCGAAGGAACTGAAGGGTCTCAAGACCCTGTTGGAATCAAGATCCGACCTTTCTGAACCCTGACCAAGAGGGCTATTCTCCTTCCCTACTGATTTCTTCCTCTGCTTCTTGGGCGTCGCCGTGACCTTGGCCGGAGAAGATGGACGCATCGGGGCGTGGGATTTCTTCAACGGAGACCAAATGTACATCTCTTCGTCGAGATCCCCCATCAATTCCCATGCATTGATGATCTCTGAGGGCTCTTCCTTCAGAACCCTTCTCTTGGATGGACGAATCATAGAAGCCGGAGAACATCTGTTCCATTTCTTGGTCGCAAACTCTTCTTCTTCATCTTCATCTTCTTTCCCCTTGTCTTCGCTCCTGTCGAGATTTAGTACTCCATAGGTGCTTGAAGCGAGCAAGACGACGTGGTTCGGGCAATCGCCGGCGGCTGCCTTGCTGCCGTAAAAGCGGACCTCCCTATCTAGATCGGTTGCAGCCAGAAGTTTGGAGGAGATGCAACCCATGACTTCTTCTCTGCTTTTACCCGTTGGTCTCTTTTCTTTCCTCTCTCTCTCTCTCTCTCTCTCCGTGTTCTTTGGTGGCGATGTTTTATATGTTTGAAATGTAACGGTCATGGGGTTCGTCTTTTTTTTATTAACTTTGTAATGACGCCCCCCAACGGTCAGAAATTTCTCGGCTTCGTTCCTCGGAGCGATGGGTCCCAGTGGGCTTTCGGTCCGATCGGTCGAAAGCTTGGGCCTTGGGGGTTGGGCATGGCTTCGCCTGCCCTGCACCCACGAAACGACGTACGTGTGGCCATCCAAATATCCAATATAGCATGTATGTGCATCAGAGTGCTGGATGCATGGGATGGATGGGGAAATAGAACTATGTCCATTGGACATATACATGAAAGGTATCTTGCTCTTATTGGAAGGTTGAAGTGTGGCCAATGCCACGTTGGACGATACCGCATGCATCAAGCATATTGGTATCTACCATGGGTCAAATAATACTTCCATCATGTCCGCATGTATGTGAATGTAGTAACCCTTCAGTTTGGTTGGCGTTTCCCATGAAGGACACAAACTAATAGCAATTTTGTTATGCATGAGTGTTTGCATCATAAATTACACTTATAAGAAATATTAAATATATATATATATATATATATATATATATATATATATATATATATATATATATATATATATATATATATATATATATATATATATATATATATATATATATATATATTCTTTTGGAAAATTGAACCATTAGATAGATATATTTCTTGGAAACATAAACCATTAGGCCATTTCCACCATTTTATAAAGGAAAGGAAAAGGAATTATTTTCAGAGCATCAAACCTCCCTCAATTCTCCGTTAGGCCAGTAATAGGTGCATCTTTGAGGCTATTTCTAATCAAAAAATGGCTAGCACCACAGTTACAAGCAAATCAAAATGTATGGAAGAATCAAAAGAAACAAATCCTCAGAGGCACGCTCAAGGCTTTATTTTATTGGTGACAGCAAAAAAATTACAGATCTAGAGCTATTAATCCATTTGGGATCAAAATGGTTCAAACTCTTGCGCATCATTCCAACAATAAACTAATCCTCTTAAGAAGATCCCAATCGACGCCAATATAGTATACTTGCATGTCTAATGATCGATGCATGTTATGTCTCACAACATCATAATCATCATACGATTAGCGAGAGTATTCATCATGTTTTCTTGACTCATGATAGAGCTGCACAGCCCTGTAATTCAATGGCTGCGTGGGTCTCGCATTGTTTCGATTCTCCTGACTCAAAGGTGCTTGCAGTGCAGCTAATTGTTCCTCGGCCATCTCTCTCACCTATGACAAGCAAAACATATGTAGTTCCACAAACATGCAAATTAGTGGAAGAAGAGGAAACCACTCATTTCTACTGTGTTGAAGGTGGAAGACACATACCTTGCCAAGGATGCTCCAGATGACATTCTCAGTGCATGGTGGTGTGGTGAGGGATCCAGAATATCTGAAGTACTTGCTGCTGTGGCGTTTTAAGGACCTTGTATGCACAACTCCAACCGGAACGTGTGCCTCCTCATCTCCTTTGCAAGCCTCCTCAGCCAATTCCTTCAGCTTCCTCTCTATCTGCGATCCGCCACAAACCATGTCAGCTGCAACTTACAACCATGAAGGAGGAACCAGTGCTTTGATCAAAGTCTCTCTCAATGCATCTTCTCCAACCTTGGATATTTTGAGCACAATTTGGTTGTAAGTACTTGCAGCTCATTAGAGGTACTTGTACCTGGACAACAAAAGGATCACGTCGGCCGATCTGATACAGGATTGCCACCACAGCAATCCTACCATTGTCGCTCATGTGGACCATGTGAAGCTCCACGGCGAATCTGTATTGAAATGGTTATCTCATGATGAAAAGAAAAAGCAGCATGGTGAAGTGAAAACCAAATCAAGATTTGTTATGTCATTTGGTGAGTCCTACGTCGTGTACAATTGGAAAGACCCTAACTGGTTGCTCTTGTATTAGAAGGACGCACAATAGCTCTTCGCTTTGTTTCAACTGCATATTTATCTATCTATCTATCTATTTATTTAGCGATACAATTGCAATGTTCTACCATCAGAGTTCGAGTCCTGGATTTCGTCCATGAGCAATACTTTAGGAGAAGAGTGCCAACCAGCTAGCCGGCCTGCACATCTTCAATTTGATCAGAAACTACACTTCTCACAAAGAGAAATGGACCTGGTAATTATCCTCTTTTAATACAGCATCAAGTTTGTTATCATTCGTCAAAGATGGTACATACCGTTTGCCATTGATGGTGTGCTCAGAAGGTGAATGCCAATGCACAGATTTCAGGCTATAGTTCTTTCCATCTACCACCAGAGTCCCCACATTTTTATCAAATAGGAGCTACAAGAAAGACCAGGTATCTTAGTACTTCAGTTGATTGACTATTGTTTTACAGTACAATTAGAAAGCCTAAAACATGGATCCTAGAAGCCTGCAGATTGTATCCTCTTTAAAAAAAAACTGCAGTATTATGATCCTAAAGACTTGATGATCCACTCATATCAAGCATAGAAGCATTGTCAAGAGTAATGGTACAAAGAAGCTTTCATTTATATGTTACAAATGCAGCAACATAGACCCAATGGACCGGCAAGTCCTGCACCTATCTAAATATTCTGGTTTGACATTTGGGGAAGAACACTAGACATTAGAAACAGTTCAGGAAATTAACGACTGTAAGAAGCTCTAAAGAGTGCACAGAATTATCGATAAGTACTGCATGCACTTGTACTTAGGCATGGGATGGGAGAGACAAGAATAGCGATAAATAACAAGATAAACAATGGTGAAAAATTCAACTCTTCATGAGTATTCCATGGATAAGTTGTGAAATGATTAATGTGTACCACGTAATGTTTGCTATTGGTAATTGGTTGGAAACTATTTACACATAAATTGTTCTCCGCATAATTAAAAGTATGAAAGATAATAATGATTCAAGAACTTCAAAAAAAAAAAAATGGAGTTACCTCATACTTTTGTCAAATCAATTATATGCCCAAAAAATGGAGGCCTAAAGAATAATTAATACAGATATGTTGCTCTTTAGCTAAAACACACATTGCTTTCACAGGAATCATTGCTGAGGTCTTCATTGCTCCCCTTCTTATGTTCTTGTTTTTATATCATCTGTTACAAAAAAAAAGATGATGAGTTTTAGGAACAAACCGCAATTTGGTAGCCCTTGTTAACAAGGGTGGCATTTGCAGGAACATAATTCCTCTCCAGAGCTGCCAAACCCGGGTTATAAGCCAATTTGCTCTTATCGATGTTGACCGGAGATTGGCGTTCTCCTTTCGAGCACATCTGATAGCCAGGGCTCAAGCTTGCCCATTTTTCAGGGCCAATTGATCCCACTATATCCAAACTTAACTGCTCCAGTTGACCATAAAAGTGAAAGCAGAACAAACAATGGTAAATCAACAGAAGTAAATAGATGTTAACAGCGTAAAACAGTTTCCTATTCTTTCAATTATCGTCAAACACTTAGTATGAAATCAATGACAATGACTGTTTATCGTATGAATCACAGCATTTTTTTAACCATTATATCCAGATTCAACAATGATTATATAAATTAATAATATCGCATTAACAACGACCTATCAACTATATCCAGATTTATATACTTCTGTCGAACAGAGATAAACAAAAGAACAGAAGGGAAAAAATCATCACAAGCAAGAAGAGCTACTAATATTTAAAGCAGCGTCTTCTATAAATCATCAACCGTATGACAATAAAACAAAATGGGGAAAAGAAACGCTTCTCTCTACTAAACTGAGGGAAAGGCATGTCTGTAAACAGAGGGGGTCATAAGTAAGAATCCAGAGTAAATAACAAACGTAACGTGAAAGCTGAAAAATGGCACCCCACTTATTTGGAGGACAAAAATAACAAATTATCGACCACCAGTTCATCCATTCATTCATGACAAAATCAAAAGAACGTACGACTCAAGAGTAAAAGAAAGAAAAATGAAGTCTCATACGTGTGCATCGTCAGCATCGACCAGAAGAACGGATGCTAATACCATTGCAAAGATAGCTTTCCATGCGGCCGTTGTCATCTCTTTTCCCTCTCTATGTGTCTTCCCTTGTCTCTGTGGGGGTGGTCTCATCTATTATGTAACCAATCTCGAGGAGGAAGGGAAGGAGGGTGGGCTGGTTTAGTTAAAGCTGCAAAAATTAAGTACGTATTTAAGGTAGTGTTTTGTGGGTTTTCCACATCACAAGACAACTCTGGGTGTTCTTTGGATTAGCCCAATTGTCATGATGACATAAGCTGGGTGTTCAACCATGTTTATGTGGCAGGTTGGCCGTGCATGTGTCATCTAAACCAACTCAAATCAAAGGAATCACAAGGATCTGAGAAGTAAGAAGTCTGGTACCATATCACAGCTTTTAATTACATCGCAAAGCACGGCAAGAATGATGCTTTACTTTTGCAAAGAGAAAAAGAACAAAGATTTGGGCAACATCTTCCGGTTCCTTGATTACGACTAAAGCATCTTGGGTGTGTGGATGTACGACAATTCTCAGCAAGCTTTTTTTTTTTTTTGCCCCCACGAAATGATTTGGGTGGAATGATGCATATATATAAACCGACAAAATGCCGTGCAGGTTCACTTTCTTAAAAGAAGCCATGTTAAAAAGCTGTGATTCCGACGTCATAGGTGAAAGATATGGCTGTAATGCCATGACAGGAAACTAGACGAGGAAAAGTACTCTAATGAGGTCTTTTCTTATAAAAAAAGAACAAAAATATGAAATGGTAGCTTTCTGGATACTGTAATCTGAACTGCTATTGTTGATCTTCCATGCTATATATTATCTTAGGAAGCCAAAGGGTTGTTAGTTCAGGATCGCAGGAGGTAGCCAATGAAGATGGGAGAAAGCCACATCTGTCGACATATTCCTTCTTCAATTTGCTTTGCTTTGGACTCACATTGGCGTCGAATCTCTATATGCAGCAACACCTTTTCCTTGCATGCATTGCGATAGATCCACCGCGATTCACGGTTGATTTGAATGCGTTAATAAATCAGCAATAGCGAACAGGAAAAGAAGAGCTTAATATAGACCGGATACAACACCTGGGCATGATGCATGGTGGGTAAAGATCGGCAAAGTAGATGAACTGAAAGCAGGTAGTGAGTGAATTATACTTGCAGAAGTCGACAATAAAACCATTGTTCATGCATGGTTGATCATTTCATTACAACGAGCAGATTAAGTTGATGTTTGGAGGATACCATGTATATATATATCTTCCTTTTAATCAGAAGATTTATTGCTTCTGCAAAAGATAAGTTGAGTTGGTTGTTTGGTCATCTCAAAGTGAACTTCGATGGTAGTTAGATCGGTGGATGGCACGGCTGGACGGTGGCAGATATGTGATCAGAGATTTCATTTGGCAGGCTAGTAGCAGCTAGGGGGTCGGCGCACACCTGGGATCACTGTTGCAGGAGCAGAGCTTCGGGCTGCATGGAAGGGGTTGTCATATGCGATGAGGTCTCTTGGAACCGAAGAGGGTGTACCTTGAAGGGAGATTCCTCTGTGGTGATTGACTGGATTCGAGGTGTGGATAGATATGATCGATAGCCACCCCGGAAAGATTAAAATACAACATGCAACTTTGTGAATGCTAATATAACTAATTTTAGACTTAATAAATTATAATTGTGCAGACATGAGAAAAGAGCAAAGGGAAAGCAACAGGTCCACTGATTGTTCTTTACTTTGATTGGATTTGTTTGACATTTACATTGTGAACTAACTACAACTTTTTATTTGTTGTGCCAGTTATGGCCAAAGAAAAAAGGGAAACCAAGAGGTAATGGGAAAAGCAGCTTTAATACTGGCTGCTACTCAAGTTCCTTCTCAACCTTCTAAGTTGCCTGAGTGTGTCGAGGATTGTCATGATGATGATGATTACATTCCCTGATGGGGGACATGATTGAAGAGGTGGGATACAAATGAAAGGAAATAAACGATGAAGAAATGAATGGTGCAGTGCAAAATCATGAGGATACAATGAATGGAGGATCAGATAATGATGAACTTGGGATTGATCCACGACAAAGCAATGCCGAGAACCAACCCTTAAAGCCCCTGTTGATGCAAATGAAAAAGTGATTGTTAGGTGCACAAGAGGAATGTATGAAAATATCACTTTCTTATATCACTAATTTGAATTTATGTGTTTGTTGCATTTAAAGTATTTTAATTTATTTTCTAATGAATATTTTTTAAATTGCAGGTTTCTTGATATGAGGTCAGTCACAAAGCTGTTGCTATCATGCGCCCAATTTTTTCAATGGTCCGTGGTTGTCATGGAGGGGAGGTCCCTACACATGCTAAAGTTGAAATGTTAGAACAAAATTTGAGGGTGATGTAATTAATTTATATTTCTTATCATTAACTTTTGCCCTTGTTACACATGCCAATTAATAAGTCTGATTACTTGCGACCTTTTTTTTGTTAGGAGATACACACAATTCTTCCAGGACAATTGCATCATGTGCATCAAGTTTGGGACAAGCATTGTCAGCGACGGTTGACAAACCTCATTAGGGAGGGTCAGAAGCCAAAAGCTTTTGGAAGCAAAGGAGATTTAAATAAAGCCCGTGATAAACCTCCTAATTGATCTCTAGAGAAAATTGGAATAAGCTAATTGATATTTGGGATCTCCCCCAAAATGGAAGAAGAAATCAGAAGCCAACAAAAATAATAGAAACACCATGAAGAATGGTAGCAATCTCTAAACACTGTGGAGGATCAATCGCATTTTGTCAATCATGACGAACGACTGGTACATATCTTTTATTCAATTAGATTTCTATAATAATTTTTATATTATTGTTCAATCATCTTAAATTAGCCCATTATATGTTAATGATTTTTTTTCTTTTCTCTTTTGTATAAATTAAAGTTAGGTAGGGAGCCAACAATAGTTGAATCTTTTAATCGGACGCATAAGACAAAGCAAGGCATGGGGAGGATATGTAGATAAGAGAAGTGAAGCTGTCATGGTAAGTATAATTTTTTTTATGATTCATAAATATTATTGAGCCTTGCTCATGTTTATCTCTTGTTTGATCCACCATAATGTTTTTCTCTTCTTTTAAATCAACTGGCAGGCAAAGTATTCAGCTGAATACTCCAAAAAATATGGTGATGCCTCCACCTCAGATGCTCCTCCACGTGATTATGACTTGTTGGTTGAGGCAACTGGTGTCCCAACTCATGGCATGTCTATGGCTTTAGTCCCCTAGAGGATCTCACTAGAATTTTGGGCATCATCATCCTCTTCCACCTCTACAAGTCAAGCTCCAGACTGTACACTCATGAAGACCTTCTACGTATTCTTGAGAGGAAAAGAAAAAATGGCAAGAGGAGTTCTTCAAAAGATGAGAGAAGAGATTGGCTTTGGAACAAGGCATGCAGATCGTGGGGTGTAATGGTGATTCTCGTTCTGCTGATCCATGCTTCATTTGTTGTTTTTGCCTTAGATGATAGGTCCTTGCATTCCTAGGAGGAATGAAATTCTGTTGATCTTTATGACATATTTTTAGACTTTGATTTTGATGGATTCGACATGTTGATGCCAATTTTGAATGACATTTAAAATGATTTTGCGTAATTTGAATGCCTTTGCTTTAATGATATTATTATTTTATTATTATTATGAGCCAATCAATGTCACAAATGTACCAGGTTATTTAGATTGTTCGGTGACCAAATTTTGGTTACTAAATTGTTTACCAATATGTGACGAGCAGTCATAAACTTAGTGACAGGATTTTGGTTAATAAATTGATTTTGCTCAGCGCGTTTGTAACCAATTAGTAACGGTAAACTTTATCACTAGGTTAGTGACGGATTAATGACAAATGTAGTGACAAAATGTGTGACCATGTCTGTGACGACTAAATCTGTCACTAAAGGTTGTGACAGATCAGCGTGATCAAACTTGTGCCGCATTCTGTGACAAAACAGTGATTCTATTACCTTCGTCACTAACTCCGCAACTAGATAGTGACAAAAAATACATAATTTCTTAAATTTTTAATTCTTGAATTTGTAACGGCTTAGTGACGGCGTTCTGTCACGGGAGTTAGTGACGGAAATTCCGCCGTCACGGTAATTAGTGACGCGTGTTTTTGTAACCAAGTCAGTGACGGGAGCTCCGGTCCAATTCCATATTAGTAACCGGAAACACGGTATAGTGACGGGAATCTCCGTCACTATACGCGTGTTTTCTGGTGTGCTCTCAATCAGAGAGACTGTAGACTTAGCTCAGAGGATGGATGGTCTGCGTGTGGCAATTGTGTTTCGGAAGGCAAACAGACTTGGCAGCAGATTGGGTTGCTTTTTGTGCCCTGGCACTCCGAAGATTTTCTGTGCCATATATAGAGAGATTCTCTCTTCTTTGCACTCTTTACTTTTCCACACATTTAGCGGTGTCTAACTAGCGCTAATTAATTTCGTATTTAAAAAAAAAAAAAAAACCCGAAAGCTGGAGGACTGACAGCCAACCACAAATGTCCACTGGCTAAGAACTATCTAAAGGCCTGCCTTTTCCAGGAGCATTGCCTGGCAGGTTGCTTGAGGTCGGGATGTCAATTCGAGAGACATCCCTTTGTCCCACATAAGGACCACTAGCTTTGCAAGTTTGAGTGAAAGCACTTAACAGGTTGAGCAGCCGACGAGGCTCAGAGAACCGCACACTCTTTAGGGGCACGCGTGGTAAATGTTGTGCAGCAGCAGCACTTCTTTTGCCGCCACGTATCGTATAAATTTATTCAGTACGAGCTACTGAACGTTTTTAATTATGGGCCATGTCGTATGTGTGTAGACTTGTAGTTGTGTTGAGGACGATTCATTTACAGTGATTAGCTGAATTTAGAATGGCACCAGAAATGTAGAAGGGTACACCTCTTACTTTGGGATATCCAGACTATGATCAGTAGCCGTGTGACATTCAAGCCAAGCACATATTCAAAGAGGCTAACGGCCACAGACTGAATGGCCTCGTATATGGCTAGTCACTCCAGAGGTATCGTGTAGGTTGGAGGAGGAGTTGCTTAGAGTGCTCCGAAACTTGTTGTTTTCTAGCCATCTTAGATGTATTCGTCTAGAACTGTATGAATCACATATCATAGGGAAGTGCTATCTGGTTTCCGGTCAGGTCCCGGGCTTGCTCGCGTCTCTCCTCCTCTCTCCTACCTCTTTCCTCTCATCATTTCTCTTCTCTCTTTCTCTCCTTCTTCCCTTTTTCCGGACGCTGGAGCTGTTTTCATGGCGGACGCAGGCGATATCGCGACGTAAGTAGTTTGTGATGGCCAGATCTAGTGTTAATGCGGTATCTGCCCTTCCTTCTAACCAGACCAGCGTGATTAGTGTACAGCAGTGGAGATGGGCATCCAGGTTTGTGTTTGGACCATTTTCGAGTAGAGCTCATTTGGAGGCGGGCCTGATATTTGGATTACTTGGCTGGGATGTTTTCTTTTCTCCTGTTTTATCTCATCCTTGCTTTTATTCATTTCACGTCATGAAATAAAATGCAT
This sequence comes from Phoenix dactylifera, assembly GCF_009389715.1. NCBI lineage: Eukaryota > Viridiplantae > Streptophyta > Magnoliopsida > Arecales > Arecaceae > Phoenix > Phoenix dactylifera. Next base: position 54,346 of record NW_024069163.1, read on the forward strand.
GCTGGTTTTTCCCATCGTTCTGCTCATCAAAAGTTTGAAATGAATGCCAAATTCTGAAATATGAATGATAGCATCAGAATGCCATTCTATTTTGGACATGTCGCAGACAAGCATCATGATAGGGATTCAGGCTATGCTTTTTAATCATCTTGGTGCACTGCTGCAACGTGTTCGATCGATAAGCCATGTTTAGCAAGGTTCCAAGGCATGCAAGCCAGAGGACCCAGGGTAGCGAGTCTTCTTTAGCCCTCTGATATGGTCCTGAACGTGTGATGCAGGGTTCCAAAAGTTGAACCACATACAGGAAAAAAACAACATTAAAAAAAAAAAAGGGGGAAAAGAAAGAAAAAGGACAAGAAGTTGCTCAGAATTTTTAGAGCAGGGTTTATGCAAAAAGGATTGGTATAAACTTATGTGTCAAGAATTTGCATGGCTACCATCTATACCAAAGAACTTTCTAAGTCTTTTGACATCTAGGTTACAGCTCCCTTCCAATAAAAAAGCAAAAAGACATCTAGATACAGCCATAACTTACCTCAAGTTCAGCTTTTAGTATGGAAATTCAGAGTGTGCGGGTAGGCAAGTCTTCGAGAGAGACTAAAACTGAACAAGAGGAAGCGCATGCTTGTGATATTTTTTTTTTAAAGGTATAGAAAGTTTCAGAACTCAGTTTCATGTTAGGTGGTTGTTTTGAGTCCCGACTGTGACCTGCAAGCTTAGCAAGTCTATCGGCGGTGCGCCACTACCCGGATGAAACATCCATAGACGAGATGCCGCGTTGGCTAGTGTGGCCCCCAGCTTCCATGGCCAAAAAGCTCAAAAAAGGACGTTTAAAGTTATGGGGAAGAAATTTTTGTGATTAAGTATTGGTGCTTGTGAAGGTTTCATAGTGGGACGATGAGAAAGATTAAAATTCCTAGGGGGGTTGGAAAGGAAAGATGCTTGTCCTGCACTTCTGTGCTTGCTGAAATAAGAAACTTCGTGGAAATACGTTGCACCAACGTCATGAATCCATCACCTTTCTCAATATATATAATTTGCTTTGTTTCTCTGATGAAGAAAGGCGAAAAATCTTTGCGTGTGATTGAAGGCTTTTTAAATGATAGCAAGATATTACTTCTGAACTGTTTCTGATTCAACTTTTTGTCTAAATATGCAGATGTTTAATAGGGCCAGGTGGCGTATCCTTCTGTGCCTCCCTTTCAATCAAAAAAAAAAAATGCAGATCATTGTGTAAAAATGAATGGTGTATAGAAATTAATTGAGTTCGGAGACTTTAAATAAAAGTGAAGTGAGTGGTCTTGCCAGTCCATTAAGCAAGAGGACCACGTAAAAATCCTTGTCTTTCGTCTCCTCATGGAGTTTTGATTCTCTTGCGGCTTTGCAAATATGGTGACGGCGAAATATGCTTATCCATTTAATCAGTCATATTTTTTTGATGCAATGTTATCATGATAGCATTTATTTTGCATGTGTATATTTTGAATTAATTAGATCTTCAGTACAGATTATCTCTTGTTCCATGCAATATCTTATTATTTAATGTCGGTTCTGCAGATACTTGCAATCGCAATACGATCACTATAAAATATTAACGACTGAATGAGTCCGACCGGGGAGATGAGATGTTCAGTGAATGAAGATAATTATTAAGAATCGTTTTCTGCCATGTAGCAGCCTCTTGAGGCATGGCGTGCTACTTGTTGACAATATAATCCTACCATCCACTCAGCCATCTTCCCACCAAATTCACTATGAATCATGCTTATCTCATCGGACCACCTTATAACCTCATACCATGACCCCATCTTTTATATGTATGTATGTATGTATGTATATATGTATGTTGTGTGCATGTATTGTATATGTAATCCTCACAATGCCATATTTCAAGTCCAGTGATAAAACTCTGCCAGTATCTTTGTTGAATAATCTATTGGACCACACTAGATGAAATTGGGCATGATGAGGAAAAAGAAGTACGAGGGAGGTATTGTAACACGTATATTACACTCCTTCAAACCAAAAGATCTACTCGCTTTATAATGCAAAACAAGCCCTTTGATGTATTTTAAGAGATTAAAGGGATCACTCTGGATGTCAACTCAATGGTGACTGGTCACACTAGTGCCCCATTCGTATCTTGGTTGGTCAAACCACTAGCCGTGCAATGAGTGGTCCCTCTTTGCTCCAACCATCTCCCCACTAAGCCAAATGAAATTGAAAGGGTAGACCCCTCATTGCCTCACTGTCCTTAAGTTTCTTTACACGGGGCCTTGTTTATGAAGTAGTTGCAAGTATTCTGAGGGCTTACAAAAAAAAGAAAAGAAAAAGAAAAGAAAAATCTCGTGCTCTCTTTGATGCACTTTTCTTACTCTGTCAAGACTCCGATTAAATCGATCTCATCTTCATGATTTTTGCTTAGATTGATATCCAATAAATGTAATGAGACAGAGATTTTATTATACTGAACCTCAAGTTTTCATCAAAAAAAATTGGTCCGGACCACTAAATTCCAGTTCCGGGGAAACAAAGTTAAATATGGGGGGTCTACTGGATACTTTGTCTAGGGCACCCTGGGATATTTCGCCAAGTCAGGGTCTTTTTCTCTACCTCTTCTTTAAATTCTACTATCCTCCCTCCACCATTCACCCTTGGGGCCTTAATAATCCTTCTGGTCCAGCAGAAGAACTTAATAAGGCACCAGAAAATATAGTATTGATGGGAATTGCCTAGTTCTTCAGGAGAAGAAGTGATCAAGATCATGGGAATGGACGGGAAATCCTTAGATACCAATCACCTGTGAAAGTTCATCAACTGCTATGTGAATTCCCTGGGCATGCCATCTCCGATGCACTTCCTGTCATCGGCCATCTCGATCCTGCAACCGATATGAGAAGCGGGCAGCTCTACTATCTTGTCCCTCCGAAGACGCCACTCAAGGAGACCGGAAATGGAAATGGAGTTGTTAGGATCAAGCTGGTCATCAGCAAGCAGGAGTTGAAGGACTTGCTGCTGAAGGGAGGAGGGGTCACCTTCGACAGTATGATATCTCTTGTTCAGAGAGGACCAAGCAATGATGGCACAAGTGGTGATGGTGAAGAGAAGTGCATCGAGTGGAGGCCTGCTTTGGAGAGCATACCAGAAGGGAATGATTGCTAGTTACAACTACTGTGCTTTTTAGAACTTTATAGGATGGAAAAAGCTTGCTTCGCCAGCCTACATGCATGTATACGGATGAGTGTCTGAGTAGGGGTTCTCCTCCTCTTTTCTTAATTACCTTGCTTGGCTAGAAAAGGCGAGGATAGCCCAAGAGCCATATACTCAACTCCGTCTCCTTTAAAGCTTCCGAATGGATATCTTGTTAGTTGCTGGAAATTGTTAAATGAAGTTCTTCTTTTTTCAAGTTTTTCATAGCAAGTATATACAAAGATTTCATTGTGCATGTACTTGCAGACTTGGTCGCTGGGAAACTCGTTTTAAAAAACCAAGTGAATATTTTCGTGCCTCATGAACCACTTAATTACCCAATAATTTACTTATGTCGCCCATGGGGTCTTCTGTGTGTTTAACCATTCATTTGGTTTGCCTTCCACTTCATGTATGGGTTACTGTGATCCGTATTCCGAAGATTGTAGCTACACCCATGCAGTAGGCGGTGGTGACAAGGACAGATTGATCTTATGAGTCGAATTGTGATTGGACCGACTTGGTCCGGAGCTTATCTGATTCCGGTTGGAAAATTTTTTGTTAATTGTAATTTTCACTAGTTGTAAGAGAAATAAATTAACAATTTAAGGTCTATAGAGTGGAAACCGATGCATCTGCTTCTGCTTAACGATTGGTCTAAAGATCAAAAGACAAGGATAAGAGATATTTCTAAACCTAGTTTGTTCTTCATCTCTATCTATTGGAAAAATAGTGTTTGATGTACCTTGTCGTGTTCTTTTTTTCAAAAAAAAAAAAAAAAAAAAAACAAACAAAAGAGGTCCTGTAGTGCTTAAAATATCCACTTAGCATTCATTGAGGGGCTGTTTGGTCGGCAAAAGCTAAAAAACTGCAAACTTTAGATTCGCATCTCGTGGGCCAAAAGCGCATTAATAAGAAACAAATTAACAATTGATAGTTAATATGGTTGGTGGAAAATCTCGGATTCTGTGGTCTGATACCGCTCTTCTGACCAATAGGAAGCTGAAACGTGACTTGTGGTAGATGGTCTCCAAACATTAGAGTAAGAATAATGGAACTGAAATAATTAACCTCCATCTTTATATGCTGACTTCGATCTGATCTTATTTGCCAATGTCACGCTTTGTCCCTTCTCAGTTATTAAAAAAAAAAAAACCTTATAATCCAATACATGGCATTTACCAATTTAAATCATATAAGATAAATAAATTTTTCCTCAAAAAAAAATGACAAGCATATATAAGCACATTTCTCTAATGAAGACTCGATGTGCTTTCATTTTTAGCACGTTTCTGAATTCAAAGCCATGCGTAGAAAGTAGACACACTCCTTATCAAACCCAAAAAATCACGAGCCAGCAAAAGTTTTCTTCTTAAAAACGCAAAAGAAATAAACTGATCAAGTTCAGATCTTGATGATTTCAGCTGCATAAACTGTCAACGAGAAAATAGTATTTTACAATTGTAGAGTGCCAACTGCAGTTAGTTCCAATTCTGAACCAGTTCCAAGAAGATTACCTCGCACGAGTTAACAAAAATATGATAAATAATGCAGGGCTGCCATTATGAAATTATGAATTTGCTAAATGTTATTAAGTGCTGATGTGAACTGTTCTCACCATTCAATCGTATAATTATGCTTTATTATTCAACACAGTGTTACAACAATAGAACTGTATATTTAATTGACACAATCAGATGATATAGCCGTACCAGAAGCTTCATGACCTGCTTCTTGCTACAGAGTCGGGCACATCTGGAGCAACCTTACATCACTCCAATCTGACATATGACGTACTGTGCATTTGCATATGTCACAGAGCTCTATTTGGTCTTCCTTTCACCTTCCAGTGCTATTTCGGTGCACCATGCAGAAGGCCAGTGCAAAGGGGGGGTTAAACTGCAGATGCAAAGAGCAGGTCAATCCACAATCAGAAATCCACGCTCTCTGTGGAAATCTGCTATCATGCTATTACTAGATCAGCCTATTTGTGACAAGGAAAGATGATTCAACACAGTTTCTCTCTTCGCATTGACTGTGAGTGTCGAAAAGAATATCCATGCAAGAGGTTTCTTCTCTCGTCAAACATCTATGCAAAGTAAAGGGGGGAAGTCTTCCACCAGACGCCCCCATGAATGTTCAGGCACAACTTGATGGTTGTTCTCTTTGTGCCGACTTTGTAGACTTTTCCCAGGGATATCTTTCGCAAAATCGTTCGAACTGATGGTGTATCTCCATGGATGTTCTATAGCATTTTTTTTCCATAAGGAATGCATCTGGAACAACTTCTTCCTGCTTTCCATGCTTTTTGGTCTAACTGTTGAACGGATGCACTTCAAGCATGATAGGTGTATTTTTCAAATTCAAGCTCAGTAGATTCTGCATTAGTGCTCCAACATTTTGGTGCCATCAACTCCTGAATGTTGATCAACAAGCACTAAAGCTGTTCAAGCTCAGTGATCCCAACCTGAACCTCTCAGTTACTTACATCTGTCTCCACCAAGCTGTTCTCGACACAGCTGCCACCTGGAAAGCACTAAATAGTGACATGCATATGCTGTAACTCAATCCATGGAGCAAAAGGCCACACGAACTTGTCCTCATGGATCTTTGAAGACCAAAAACCATGTCATCTGAAATCTCTTCGCTTCATTGAAACTAACCGTTCTGCAGAAACCATAAATGGTCAATGTCTAGGTTGTGTTTTAGAGCAGACGACTTTGCCCTCAGTGGAATTTTAATTGCTCTATCAACTTGTGAATTTTTATACAACAGCATAAGACCGCATTGTACTGCCACATAACATTTAGAACAACTGTTCTTTTAAGATTTCAGTATCGAACTGTTCATCATTTGAGGGAGGAAAATGAAACCAATCAAAGCTGCAAGACGGAAGTGTGACAGATAGAGCTGTTAGCATCCGCACTTCTCTTTGATCTGTTGACTTCCTTATCTTCTATCTGCAAACCATTTTGCTCCAAACTTCACTTTTATCACATTTTAGCATAATCTCTAGCTTTCTTAGAGTATCCCCAAACACCCTCTTAGCAATCTTCGACAGTGGTTCTCGCTGATCTGGTTGTACAGGTTTTCTCTACCTTACCTCCAATTAAATCAATTTTATTGACAACTCTATCGGCCTCACTGTCTTATCCTCTTCAACTAGTTTAGCAGAAAGGCTTGGATCTACAAAGGCCCTCCAATGGGTCTCCATGATTCTCGACCTATTGATGCATTCCTTCTCTTCATCTATGATTTTTAAAATAGTTTCATCCTCAAATTCTCCTGTCATCACTGTCTCCTCTTTGAGACCTCTACATTCTAAACTTTGGCTATCAAAGGTTGGTTCCTTGCTTTGTTTCTCATGCAACTTCTCTAAAATCCTCCAAGTTACAGCATCAGGCTTCAACCCATTCTTTCTCATCTCACCCATGATCTGATAAGCCTCTTTCTTTAACCCTGTTTGCAAGCACTGTCGACGAGGATGTTGTAGTTCACAATCCCTGGAGCAGCCCCACAATCCACCAGTTCATACAAAAAATCACAGGCCTGATCCAGTTTCCCCATGTGACAAAGACCTCTAAGGATCGCAGCATAAACATAATTGTCATGGATCTTTGAAGGCCAAACTATCTCATCCCAAAATCTCTTTGCCTCTTCGAGCCGATCGATGTTACACAAGCCTTCAATTATTGCTGTGTAAGTTGTGCTATCAGCAGCGATGCCCTTGCTGACCATATCATTGAAAATTTCCATTGCTTTGTCAACCTTCTGAAGCTTAACTAAGCCACATAGAACCACATTGTAAGTCACGACATTTGGAAAACAATGGCATTTGGGCATTGTCCTTTGCAACATATCAAGGGCTTCTTCTGAATTGCCAACATCCAGCAACCCACGAATAATGGTAGTAAAGGTCACCACATCTGGACCAAAGAAGTTCCCATTCAACATGTCACTCATGATCTTTTTAGCTTCAGCGACTTTTCCAATCTTGCAGAAGCCATGGATAACAGTATTAAGAGTAATAGCATCAGGCTGGCATTGCTTCTGAAGCATTGAGATGAGGACATTAAGCTGCTCACTTGGATTGTCCACAAGATGCAGAGCACTCAGAAATATATTGTAGATTCTCGTCTTATCAACACTATCTTTTTGTAACATGAATTCGGCCACATCCTTGGCCTTGTGGAGATCCATTTCTTTGCAAAGAGCCTCGACAAGCACCTTGTAAGTAGGTTCCGACGGTGAGTATCCAAACTCGATCCCTTCCTTAAATAATTGATAAGCCCTCATACAACCTCGATTCTTGCTTAAACCATGGACAATACAATTGTAGGAAACCAAGCTTGGAAAGAAGCCTCTTTTCCTCATTATATACACAATTCTGGAAGCCCCATGATGCCTTCCAGCCCTGCAGAGCGAATCCATCATCTGCCCATAGGCGAACTCCTCTGGGAGGCTCTTCCCCTGCGGCATCTCTTCTGCAATTCTAAAGACCTCATGAATGAATCCTTCTCGGCACAGGGAGTCAATCAAATTGGCAAATGCCGCACTGTTAACCGATGGGTCCTTCTCCTCTTCCATCTTCGGCCAAAGCTCCATCATCAATTCCCTCGCCTCGTCGAGCCTCCGCTTCCTTAAGACTCCTTTAATTAGGACGCTGTAGGTGAGAGAATTAGGCAAGATGCCACCTTTAAGCATTTTGTCGAACAGGCGGCGGGCCTCGTGCAGTTCCCCGGCCCGGCAGAAGCCATTGATGAGGGTTGTGTAGGTGATGGCGTCCGGGAGGCGGCCACGGGTCTTCATGTCGGATAAGAGACCGAGGGCCTCGAAGGGTTGACCTTGGGAGCAGAGGTGGTCGGCGAGGCGGTTGTAGTTGGTGAGGGAAGGGGCGAAGGCGGGTTTGGCGTCGGCGAGGCGGCGGAGGACGGCGAGGGTGAGGGAAGGGGTGGCGGCGTCGAGAAGGCGGGCAAGGAGGACGTTGGCGGTGCGGTCATCGGGAAGCCAGCCGGCGGCGGTGGAGAGGAGGAGGCGACGGTGGGCCTCGTCGGAGCGGCCGACGTCGCAGAGGGAGTGGATTACACTGGAAAGGTTGAGGGAGTCAGGGACGAAGCCTCGGAGGCGGAGGCGATGGAGAAGGCGGAGGGCTGCGTCGGGGTCGCCGGCCGTGGAGCAGAGGAAGTGGATGCGCTTCGTCCAGTAGGAGCGATTGGTTATACTTTCTGCTTCCAACTCCTTTTCTTCTTCTTCTTCTAAGGATTCGTCGTAGGGTCGATGGAGGAGTGGAGATGGGAAAGAGGTGATGGTGGAGAGAGGACGGTAAGAGGGGAGGAAAGGGCGTCTGATGAGAGCCATGGCTTCAACTCGTGAAGAAGAAGACGATGGGAGAGAGACTGCCTTTATTGCAGACTAGGGATGCAAATGAGACGATGGAGCTGCCCAAGCTCGGCTTGGATCAAAGCTCGACTCCACTAGCCGTAGCTCGAACAATTTTCGAGCAGCAAAACACTCCTATCGACGGCCCTAATCGAATTTTATATATTATATTATTTAATTTAATATTTAAAAATATTATATTATATTTTGTTTTTATTATATTTTTAATTATGATTAAAATTTGAATTTGAGCTTGAGTTTGTCTCGGTTGATATTCGAGTCAATCTCGAATATTATTATTATTTTTTTATTCAAATTTGGATATTAAAATTCAATCGATCTTGAGTCGAACTTTAAATCTAAATATTTTGAGTTGAGTCAAGCTTGAGCCTCTAGCTACTTAACTCAGCTCGGCTCGATTGCACCCCTAATACAAATAAGCTTGCGTCCCGGGCGGTTTCCTTCAATCCTTACCAATTACCGCTGTTTAGGTTGGTTATGATTTCGGCGGCCTCTCCTAAGAATTAGCATTTGGAGAAAATATTACGAAAGTTTGCAAGAATTATTTAGAGTTATAGTCCCATATTAATTAGTAAAATAAGTGTTGCATAGTTTTATTAGCTTGGACCGATCCTTCTCCCAACAACTTAAATTTTTGGATTGTGAATCCATGATAAATGATATCAGAGCTAGGTTCGTTATGCATCACAACCTTTTCTTCTCCACTCCATTTCTCCGAGTCCAAGTAAGGCGTAAGTATGAATAAAACAATATTTATCTTGCGATGATAACAAACAAAAGGATAGTTTAAATTTGTTGTCACCAACTATTACTCATAAAAAAAGAGAGAGCTATTGTTACTGAAAGAATAAATTAAATTCAGACCAAGATGCAGGCATGGTTATAAATAGATCAATGTAGAGAATTTACAGTTCATCCATGAATGAACCCTGACGGGCAGAAGAACTACATGCTACTTTATCAGACAAGAGGGGGGCATGCATGCAAGTAATCTGTCCTTATAGATCTTGTTTTTATTTATTTTAATATAACAAAGACATAGTCTCATAACAGAAAAAGGAAACGAAATTAGAGCCAGCCCACAAGATGACCTTGGGGACTAAAAAAAAGGGGACTTTTCCTTAGGTTCCGGTCCAACACCGGACCGCCCATCAATTACCCCAGCATCGGTTCTCTATCCCCAGCGGGCTGGAGTTCGCTCGTCGGCATTCCTCCACCAAAGCCTCTCGAGCCAGCATCAATCCCCTGGAGACGAGAAATCTATCAAAGGCTGCACAATCTATCCAATCCTTCAGCAGGCTCTCCTGCCCCCAGATCTCTGGTATCCAAACCCGGCCTTCCATCTCCATCCTGTGCCTCTTCAGTCTCTCTCTCCCACAGTCCTCGGCCGACAGTCCCTTAGAGCCGACCTCCTTTGAGATCTCCCACCGGGAGCTCTCAGGATTCGCGCGCACTATCCTTCGTCCGCCACCATTATTCGAGGGCATGTC
>NW_024069164.1:0-63029 GCF_009389715.1 Phoenix dactylifera
TATTGTACCTATTGGATGCAAATGGATCTACAAAAGGAAGATAGGTTCGGATGGAGAGGTAGAGACCTATAAGGCAAGGCTTGTGGCGAAAGGGTATAGTCAGCGCGAAGGCATTGACTATCAGGAGACCTTTTCACCTGTAGCCATGCTAAAATCCATCCGAACATTGCTTGCCATTGCAGCATTTCATGATTATGAAATCTGGCAGATGGATGTGAAAACTGCTTTCCTGAATGGATATCTTGATGAAGATATCTATATGGAACAGCCTTTGGGTTTCACTTCCAGTGATGGAGATCACAAGGTCTGCAAGCTGCAAAGGTCCATCTATGGACTAAAGCAAGCTCTCGGAGTTGAACACTCGTTTCGATGATGCAATCAAAACGTTTGATTTCATCAAAAACGAAGAGGAACCATGTGTTTATAAAAAGGTTAGTGGGAGTGCTGTCATTTTTTCGTACTGTACGTAGATGAACATTCTCCTGATTGGGAATGATATTCCCATGTTAACCTCGGTCAAGGTCTGGTTGTCAAAAGAATTCTCCATGAAAGACCTTGGGGAAGCATCCTATATTTTGGGAATAAAGGTCTATAGAGATAGATCTTAAAAGGATGCTTGGCCTTTCACAGAAGATGTACAAGAGGAGGTGCTGAAGAGGTTCAGCATGGAAAACTCCAAGAGGGGTCTCTTACCCCTAAGGCATGGAATTCATCTCTCCAAGAGATGTGCCCCAACACATCTGAGGAGATTCAACGCATGAGCAAGATTCCTTTATGCATCGGCAATAGGGAAGCCTCATGTATGCCATGCTATGTACACGACCTGATATAGCTCTTGCTGTGGAGTTCACAAGCCAGATATCAGTCGAATCCAGGTGAAGAACACTAGACAGCTGTGAAGAAATATTCTTAAGTACTTGAGAAGAACTAAAGATTTTATTCTTGGTTTTTTGGAGGATCATCAGAGTTAAGGTAGAAGGGTACACAGATTCAGGACTTCCATGACTGATGTCGATGACAGGAAGTCAACATCTGGATACGTGTTCTTGTGCAATGTGGTACGGTGAATTGGAAGAGTTCTAAACAACCGATCATTGCTGATTCTACTATGGAAGCCCGAATACATCGCCGCCTCTGAAGCTGCTAAGGAAGGCTTCTGGTTCAAGAAATTCATTGCAGAGCTGGATGTGATGGACATCAGATGCCATAACACTCTACTGCGATAACAATGGCCCCATAGCCCTTGCTAAGGAGCCAAGGTCTCATCAGAAGTCTAAGCATATAGAGCGGCGCTTTCACCTCATACGCGACTATGTGGAGAAGAAATATGTAGAGGTGCAGAGAGTAGACTCCGCGGATAACGTGGCAGGACCCTTTCACTAAGCAGCTGAGTCAGCAAAAGACTGAAGCCCACCTTGAGAAGATGGGCCTAAAGATATATGACCAATTGGCGTTAGTGCAAGTGGGAGATTGCTAGATGTATGCCCTAGAAGCCAATTTGGCTGGACACATTGTTGATCTAGGGACATAATTTTGTACTTGACTATTTATTATTGAATAAATAAAAGGCATCTTTTCATTCATATTATTTATGTGTCTATGAATCGTCCAAGAAATTAATAAGATGATGATACATATTCTCAAGAGTTGAGAATTTGAGCCATATATCATTGGTGATTAATTTCTAATGCTCCTGATCAATGGATCATCACGAGGACGGTGATCGATCCGATCAGTGCACAGATCACTTTCCTTCTGGATGGACGAGACTTGAGTCCACAGTGTAGGGACACTGAAGTGATAGTGCAGGTGCTTGTTAGAGAACAAGGGTACTGAGCGTGACCAAGACAAGAAGTCACTTGGATGTCTATCCACTCGTCAGTGACTTACTTGATGTTGCAGTAGTGTGACTGGTCCTTTGACCTGCGGTGCTTCGGCTACTCACAGTGAGGTTATTGTAGTTGACTGCACACATACATGGTCTCTAGCCATATGGGTCCATGCAGTGTAGATTGGCTGCAGTAGGTTCACTGTAGGAGTAGGGTATGCACCTACAAGGAATCTATCGACCTTGATAGAAGAGGAGTGATCCTATGTGATTTGTTAGACTGAGTTCTAAGACCTTGGCCAGGGCAGTAAAGTGGAGAAAGAGTTTTCCACTATCGAACTCAAGTCGAATAAATCTTGACATATGACAGACGATGGGGTTTGACGAGTTGTCCATGACCTCCGTCCTGTAGGGATCCACGATAGTAGGACTGTATCACACGTTAACTGCACCTAGAGGTTCATCATTCCATTCTGCTGGGTAGCCACTACATGCTGCTAGGTGTCACTGGTGGATGGTGGGACTCATAGGGATTATCTTGATGATCGATAAACCCTAATGAGTTGAGTTGGAATCGTTCCAACCCATTGAAAGGAGTTTTCAATGATATAGTGATAGAGATCACAATATATCTCACTACCAGTCAGAATAGAACCTATGGGGTCACACACACTAGAAGTATTGACCGATCCGATGGTTGAAATCGTGATTAGGAATCACAAGAAATCAATTTGATTGATAAAAAGTTGAAGAAGGAAAAAGGAATTAATTAATTGGACTTGAAACAAGAATCCTACTTCGGGTAGGATACCTAGAGTTCTAATTGGATTAGGACTGGGATTCCTACTTGGAATAGGATTCCTCAATCCTAATGAGATTAGGAGTTTTGAATTAAAATTGGATTTCTACTTGGAGTAGGATTCCTAGAAATCCTAATTGGATTAGGACTTCGGATTCAAATAGAGTCCTAATTGGATTAGGACTAAAATTAAATAAATCCTAATTGGATTAGGATTCCTTAAGTCTAAATTAATTAATAATCTAATGAATCAACATGACTCCTAATTGGATTAGGATTGAAGAGTTCAATTGAGTCATGGTTCATTCAAGTCCTAATTGGATTAGGACTAGTATGCATTGAACCAAATTTGGCTAAGCCTAATCGAATTAGGACTAAACCGGATTAGCGCCTCCCAATCCTCATTAGATGAGGATTAGGGCAAACCAAGAGGAGGGCCGTACGCCCCCTCCTTCTTCTCTTCTTTGGTGCGGCAAGGTAAGAGGGGCCGGCGCCCCTCTTGGAAAATAGTATGGAGCTCCTAAAAGTTAGGAGCTCCACAATCTATTTAAAGGGGCTCAAGGGGCAGCACCTTGGGTATTGGGATTTCCTCTCCCTTGTGCCGTACGCCCTTCATCCTCCCCTTGGGTTTTCAGCCGCCATCAGCAAGAAGAGAGAAAGGGATTGCCGGCTCATCCTTCTTCTCTTGTTTGGGCTCCAACGCAAGCAAGGAAGAGAAGGCTGCAAAGGGTTCTTGTTCTTCTTCATCATCCCTCCTTCTTCTTCCTCCTCTCAAGCACTTTCAAGAGTTGAAAGAAAGAGAGGAGATCAGCCATCAAAGGAAGTCTCTGCAAGGGAGCTAGCACCCCGGGGAGACAAGGAAACGTTGATCGGATCTCTACTTCGTGTGGATACCCGTAGAGGCCGGACGTTTGAACGGCTTCAAGCGAACCCTCTTCCTAAAATCACGAATTCAGATTCGCGGTGATCATCTACCCGCGCAAGGTGAAGATTTGATCTTCCTATTAGTTTTAAAAGTTTTAATTCTTACCTAATTACGAAAGGTCTCGAAACAACGTTCATGTGATGAACGTCGAACTCGCGCATGCCGATTCCGCTGCCATCTGAAAAATTTTTGAAATATCAGCGGCATGGGCGGGTTCCCAACACTGTTAAAAGGGGGACCCGTGAGCTATCTAGGGCACTGTTTACCCTTTGTCCTCTTCCGAAAACCCTATTTCCCACTCTCAAATCTTCTCCAATCATCTCCAAACAGTAGATTACTTCAATATCTTGGAGAAATGGGACCCAAGAGAGCCGTAGCCAAGCGATCCGGGAGAGTCTCACGATCTTGTTTAGAGCCTAGGATATGTATCTAGTTCTCATATGTATTTTGTGTTGATCATGTATTTTGAACCTTGATTGAGGAACATTGTATTTGCTTTTGTTTTTGGCATGATTGTACTAAAATGTTCCTATTTTGATCAATGAAGTTTGAATGGTTGTTATTGTGTCTTTTTCCATGTACCTATTTGATGATAACAAAAAGGGGGAGAAGTAAAGAAAGAGTAATAGGGGAGAAGTAAAGATAGAGTAAATAGAGTAACAAAAAGGGAGAGAAGTAAAGAAAGAGTAATAGGGGAGAAGTAAAGATAGAGTAATAAGAGGAGAAGTAAAGAAAGAAAGAGAAATAATTTGTAAAACAAATTGAAAATCATATAGAAAAGTATATACATCCAAGGGGGAGCAATTTGCAACAATGAAAATAATCAAGTCAAAAATTTATATCAAATTTCAGAATTTGGCACATATAATTTCAGAATTTGGCATGCACCTTTCACACCTCGATACATAACCTGAAACTCATGTTTTATCTCAAATTTTTGGAGTTTCATCTTTAATGAATTATAAATGAAAGGGGGAGTAATTCAAAAAGTCAAACTGGCAACATTTGAATGATATAGGGGGAGACTTCACTCTTATATATGAAAAGCTGAAATTCAGCAAGTTAAGCCCTTTAAAAAACTGATTTTAAAGACAAGTATCAATAGGCTCATACTCTTTATTTTGTAATCATCAAAAAGGAGGAGATTGAGGATGATAGTGTTATTTTGATGATTAACAAGCAATTATCTAGAGTATGTTATAAGTTAAATCGATACTACATTCTTAAGTCTGTTACTCTCAGTATATTTGTTTAAATTAATATAGATACATTTCATTGTTTATTTGAATGAATCTAACCTTGAGATGCAGCAAAGTGTGGATTGAGTCGACCCAAAGGATGATTGGGTCGACCCCGTCACATCAAGAAATCATTTGGCACACTTCTGCAAAAATGGCACAGATGAACAGTGTGTTGGGTCGACCCAAGGAAAGCATGAGTCGACCCAAACATCAAGATTCTCAAAACAACTCAGAAAATAGTTCTCTGGATTTACTGAGAGGGTCGACCCAAGATGAAGTTGAGTCGACCCAAACCCTGTGTGGGTCGACCCAAAGGCAAGACAGAACAGAAGACAGAAAAGATTCTCTGGAAACCCTGTTAGGGTCGACCCAAGAAGAAGTTGAGTCGACCCAACTGAACCTTGAGTCGACCCAAGGAAAGGTTGGGTCGACCCAAGTGAAGGAAAGCTGAATTCCAAGTTTCTGTGTTTCTGAAGGTTGGGTCGACCCAAGAAAAAGTTTGAGCTGACCCAAGGTTTGGGTCGACCCAAGAAAAGTTTGGGTCGACCCAAGCACGGGTAGAAGCATAACGGCTAGTTGTGCAGAAGTGCTTTTTGGACTCCCAACGGCTATAAACGGCTAGTTTCTTCAATCCAACGGTCAGGAAGGACTATTTGGAGGTTGGAGAAGTATTTAAGAGGGAGTATTCATCAGAGGAAGCAAGCTTTGGAAAATACATCAAGTGCATTCAAGAGAGAACCCTAGCAAGGCAAGCTTCATCCAAGTGCTTCATTCAAGAATCAAAAGAAAGTGGTTGAGCAGATTCAAAGAGTCATCAAGAGCTCCATCCACCCTTGAAGAGTGAAGCATCCTTGACAAAGAAGAGAGAAGTCACATCAAGCGATAAATATTCTCTAAACTCTTCTTTGTAGATTATATTGTTATATTTGCTCATCTAGGAGTTTAAATCTTCTTCCTTTGTTTATTAGACTACTTGTAAAGGTTGGTTGGTTAGCCCGCAAAACCAACAGAATAGGTTGATTGGTGAACCCGGAAAACCAATTGTAAAGGTTCGTTGGTGAGCCCGTAAAACCAACATAGGTTGTTGGTAAGCCCGTAAAACCAACGTAGGTTGTTGGTGAACCCGTAAAACCAATTGTATAGGTTCGTTGGTGAGCCCGTAAAACCAATATAGGTTCGTTGGTGAGCCCGTAAAACCAACATAGGTTTTTGGTGAACCCGGAAAACCAAAGTGTAAAGGTTTTTGGATTGTGAGCCAGGAAAACAATCCAACTGTAATCCGCGGGATTATAGTGAATTTCCAAGGGGTTGCTTGGGGAGTGGACGTAGGTGCTAAGGAGAGCACCGAACCACTATACTTCTTGTTGTTTGCATTGTGATTTGTTTAAGTTCACTAACTCATCATTTAATACAAGTAAGATAGTTAAAATTAAAAGAAACCAATTCACCCCCCCCTCTTGGCTTGTCACCTTGGGCAACATTATTCATAGCACTTATCATTATTTTAATTCATATATTTTGTAAATTCAACTAAAAAATGTGTCACCTTCATCATTGCATTTTAATAAATTATTAAAGGTAATTCAAGTTTGATTTGATTATTTATTGATTAAGTTTAATGCATGCAGGTCAAGTCAAGCTTAATTAGGTAAAGCCTAAACGGACATTACATCATTTCACGATTTTATATTTTCAGAGTCGACTCCAAGAACTCTTCTCTAAAACCCAGTGCTTCCCATTAATTCTTGACTCTTCATACGTTCACCTAAATTTCTCCTCACTCATTCCAACTCTTCTTCCACATGATCCGATTTTAATAAAATCTCTTCAATTATTTGTTTCTTATATCTCAAAGTATATCATCTAGTTGCACAGATCTCAAAGCCTCAACCCATCCTTATTCCATCTCTAAACACAACCCCCAACTCCTCTCCGTTAACAAAACAACTTAACTTCTCTTCTCCCGTATCCCATCGAACAAGCCAAACTTCTCTGCATCAACGTTCCAACGTCCCATGCTCCTCTCCGAATCCCCTGTTTCTCGTACATCCCGTTCATAATCCCATATATTCCACGGATAAGCTCTCAACAACATCCACAAACAGAATCCCTGTTTCAAGATCGCAATTCATCCTCATCCCTTCTCAGCCGTGGGCAACATTCTAGCTTCCACGTCTCCGCGTTCATCCTCATCTTCCCAGCACTTTCCAATCTTTCCGTGATCCATTCTCATCTTCCTCTCTCCCACTGCATCCAGCTCACGGTTCATCACTTCTTCCGGTTTCCTTCCATTCCGTGTTCATCTTCCACGTCACCTCCTCCCAGATTTCGTTTGCATCACCCAAAGATCTCTTCCCATTCCGAGAGCATCAAAGGATCTTGTTTCAGCCGATTCCTAGACTTCATCCTCCCGAGTCCCGAGCTTCACGGCAACCAAATGCATCATCCCCTATTTTAGAACAGAGCCCGAATTTTCCTAGCAAATCCAAGCATCCGCAGGCCATTTCGCACGCGATTCGTTTCCACCTCTCCATGATCTCCTTCTTCCAGATTTTCCCCATCCATGGATAAGCTTCAACCATCCACGGATTCGAAATCATTTGGATCACTTCCTCTCAGCCATTCTATCCTTCCACAAAATCCCAGCAACCTTCCGCGTCCATTCCGTGGTTCATGCTCATCTCCTCCTAACCTCCTTCGGAATCTACCCACCTGCCATCCTTCAACGGATCAGAACTGCAACAGTTTGCGGATCAAGCCCCCAGCTTATGCCTTATCCACCCGTTCGGAAGAGCCACAAGGGAGAGAGAGAGAGAGAGATAGGCTGCCTATATAAGGGAGGACTTCTGATCAAATGAAGCGATTCCTCCTTCCCCACCAGGGGGGCATTCCCTCTTCCCCCACCGGGGGTTGATCCCATCTATCTCTCATAGGCCAAGTTCCACGGGAAACAGAGAAGGGAGAAGAGTCTGGGCATTTTGGGAATGATTTCCCAAAGGAAGGAATCGATCTCAGGAGAATCACAAAAGGAAGAGAAGAAAGTGACGGGAGCCCGCTGCTGTGCTGCTGCTGCCGTTTACCACTGCATGGAAGCTTAAGCTCTTCTCTAGGGCTGGATGCAGCCCTAATAAAAGGATAAGGGATTTGTATTTATTTTTTTATTTCTATTCTTGGGGTTGTATGAACTTATTGTTTTTAATGGATATCTTCTTTTGAGTCATATTTAATTTCTGTGATTTTAAATATGACGTTTATACAATTGTTTTTCATGATCACTAGGTAAATATAAGATAGTCCATGCTTAAGGAAGATGCGATGTGCTGCCACCTTAGATTAGGGTAGACATTTCATGCTAACTAAAGATGGATTATGCCTAAATTACTTTTGCGAATTTCTATTTAAATGCTTATTAGGCTTGTAGCCAATTTGCATGTTTATCCAAGAATAAATTAAAATATAATTAATCCTTGTTCCGATGTTAGTGGTGAATTTCTTGCCCTAGGTTCCCCCAAACTGATCATTTTAATTGCATTTCTTATTAAATTACTTAGTTTAATAGTCTTCACAAATTCTCTTTTTCAAATATTTTTATTTTTAAAGAAAAACAACTGTACCCCAATCCCTGTGGATCGATATCCGTAATCACTATCCTACCAGATACGTGCTATTACGTGGTCTTTAAAGTTGACTATCAGCTGTCTAGAGGCATAGGCTACTACCTTGCCATTTTGCATTAATACACAGCCTAACCCGATTTTGGAAGCATCACTATAAATAGTAAATCCTCCATTTATGGACAACAGAGTTAAAATTGGAGTAGATACTAACCTCTGTTTTGACTCTTGGAAGCTTTTCTCATAACTGCCGTCCCAAATAAACTTGGCCCGTTTTTTGGTCAAACGGATCAAAGGAGTGGCTATCTTGGAGAATCCTTCTACAAACCGTCGGTAATACCTGGCCAGTCCCAAAAAGCTTCTAATTTTCTTGACGTTGGTGGGATGAGGCCAATCTACCACTGCTTTAATCTTCTTGGAAGCAACCGAAACTCCATCCTTGGAGATCACATGACCGAGGAAGGCCACGCTGCTCATCCAGAACTCGCATTTGCTTAGCTTGGCATATAACCTTTTCTTCTGAAGGGTCTGCAGTACCATTCTCAAATGAACTTCATGCTCTTCCCTGCTCCTTGAGTAAATCAGTATATCATCAATGAAGACTATCACGAACTGATCTAAATTCTGCTTGAAGACTCTGTTCATTAAGTCCATAAAAGCAGCTAGAGCATTCGTCAGTCCAAATGGCATAACCAGAAATTCATAATGCCATACCTGGTTCGAAATGCAGTCTTTGGACATCATCAGGCTTGAATTTTAACTGATGGTAACCGGACTACAAATCTATCTTGGAGAAGACTTGGGCACCTTGCAGCTAGTTAAACAGGTCATCGATCCGGGGCAGAGGATATTTGTTCTTTATAGTTATCTTGTTCAGTTCCCGATAATCGATGCATAGCCGCATGCTCCCATTCTTCTTTTTTACAAACAGTACTGGAGCTCCCCATGGAGACACACAGGGTTGAATAAACTTTTTATCCAAAAGTTCTTGTAATTATGTCTTTAATTCCCTGAGCTCAGCAGGGGCCATTCGATAAGGAGCCTTGGAAATAGGTCCTGCTCCTGCTGTGAGGTCAATAGTGAATTCGACCTCTCGATCAGGGGGTAATTCTGGTAATTCCTCAGGAAAAACATCCGGATATTCCTTGACTACCAGAATATCTTCTAGTTTGATCTCCTTTTGAGTATTTATAACATATGCTAGATAAGCCGTACAGCCCTTTCTTAGTGCCCTGGCGGCTCGCAAGGCAGAAATGAAATGCAGTGTTGAATTACATTGAGAAGGTGTATTGTCATTCAGAAAGAAGAACTCTGGTTTCTCTGGCATCCGGAATACCACTTTCTTATGGTAACAGTCAATATGGGCATGGTGTTGGGACATCCAGTCCATTTCCAAAATGATGTAGAAATCATGCATGTTAAGCTATAAAAGATTTGCCTCTAACTCTTTTCCTCCTAACTGAATTATGCAGTTCTTGTATCTAGTGTCGACTATAATTGTTTCTTGGAGGGGTGTGTGTTGCCCAAAAAGACAACCCAAGAGGGGGGGGGGGGGGGTGAATTGGGTTTTAAGTAATTATTGCAATTAAAAAACTTTGTGAGTAACTAATTAAAACTTATTGCAAGTGGATTAATTAGTTTTCTATATGCAGTGAATGAAGGGAATGGAAGAGACAATGAAACAATCACAAACACAAGAGATTTTATAGTGGTTCGGAGCTAACCCTTGCTCCTACATCCACTCCCCAAGCTTCACTTGGGAGTTTAGTATAATCCCTCGGATTACAACCGGTTGTTTTACAAGCTCACAACCCAACTTGTTGTTTTACGAGATCACAACGAACTCGATCGGTTTTCACAAGCTCACCGACTAGAACCACCCGATTGTTTTTTCGGGATCACAATCGAACCCTTACATGTTGGTTTTACCCTCGGCTCACCAACCAACCTTAACACCCTTGATTCAATCCCCTGATTGAATCAAGTAAGAAAAGCAGTTTGAAAAGAGTACAAGGATAACTTCTTGAAAAGCGTATATAAATAATATGAACAAAGAAGAGTTAGAAGCCCTCAAACAGATTTTTGGATGTGGAGAAAGGGGCTTCTCAAACTCTGCAACTCCTCTTGAATGTGCTGAAGATTTGCTGTCAGAAGGGGAGCCTTGAATGCGAGGAAGACGTTTGGAGGATGGACTTCAATGCACTTCTTCCTTCTTTCTCTTGTATTTAATCTAGAGAGGCTTTGGTAGGTGGAAATCCCTTTTTCTTTGAATGGAGTCTCTTACTTCGTGTCTATTACTGTTCAATCTGGCTATTTAAGCAATCCCCATAGAAAACTAGCCGTTAGACTCACTTTTAGGGCCGTTCTGCACAATCTGCAACTCCTGACACAGTGTCCGTTGGGATCGGAGTCGACTCGCTCGATCTGGAGTCGACTCGGCTATTGCTGGAGTCAACTCATGCTTTATTGGAGACGACTCGCCCACTGTTCAGGATTTGAATTAAAGTGCTGTTCCGTTCTGGAGTCGACTCGGCCAACCCTGGAGTCGACTCGCCAATGTCTGGAGATGACTCGGCCCTCCAGAGATGACTCGTTTTCAGGGTTCCAAAGATCTGTTTTTCTGTATTTCTTTCTCGAGTCGACTCGGATCATCTTGGAGTCGACTCGGCTCTCAGAGCCCGAAAACTGATCCTCTGTGTTTGGAGTTGAACTGCCTCTGAGTCGACTCGGATTTTATTGGGGTCAACTCGGCTGACTTGGGAGTCGACTCGGGAGTACTTGGAGTCGGCTCGACTCTCAGGATCCGAAAACTGTTTCTCTGTGTTTTGAGTTGAACTGCCTCGGAGTCGACTCGGACTTTGCGGGAGTCGACTCGGCTCTCAGAGACCGAAAAACTGCTCTTCTGTCGTTGAAGTTGAACTGCCTCGGAGTCGACTCGGACTTTGCGGGAGTCGACTCGGCTCTCAGAGACCGAAGTTGGCTCTCTGACTTTTAGTCTTGCATTCCTCTGAAAGTCGACTCTTGCTTTCTTTGGAGTCGACTCGCCAACTGTTGGAGTCGACTCGAGTTCTTCTGGAGTCGACTCGGTTCTCAGAGTCCAAAACAACTTCTCTGTCTTACTGTCTGTTACTCCTTGGAGTCGACTCGGAACTATCGGGGGTCGACTCGGCAAGCATCGGAGTCGACTCGAAATCTTCAGAAGTTGACTCGGTGACAGGGACTGAGATTCATCTTTCTGTCCTGCTGTTTGTTCTCAGTCGGAGTCGACTCGTAATGTGCCGGAGTCGACTCGAGTCTGTGCCAGAACGTCTGAAACACTTGGAGTCGACTCGAAATCTTCCGGAGTCGACTCGCATTCCAGACTTTGGTTCAAACTGAGTTCCATACTTAGCCAAAATGTATTGAACCAAGGCTAGAGATAATTAAACATAAATTCACAAACATTTGGCTGAAATACTAGATTGAATTCATTAGTATAACATAAGATATACTCAAATGCTTTGAGCTCATCAAAATCAAATAGGGTTATAATCAATCACTCCACAATCTCTCCCTTTTTGATGATGACAAAACATTGAGTATTTGTAAAGTGAATTGCTCAACCAAAAAGAAGATTTATAATAAAGTTTTGAAATGAATTCACGTGTCTAGTCATTTAATTTATCCAAAATTGAAAGGTGTGAAACAGTAAATCCTGAAGTTAAAGCTCCCCCTTTCATTTGGAATTATATAAGCCTTCATGTCATGCAATCAATTGTTTGGCTTATATGTGTTTAATGAATTTGCTTTCTTAAGATTTCAGATTCTCCCCCTCAACATATGCATTCAATTTTGTTTAGATTCTCTGAATTTTCTTTTAATGTCTTGAAGCTTTTGAGCTTAACTTTTTGGTTTTAGAGGAAAAATCTGCCAATTTGTTCTTGAGTATGATTCAACTAATCTCCGAATATCCCTTGAATGGATTCTGGAGATTACTCCTTTAGGAGCCCCAACAGAAGATAATGAGCCTCGAGGTATCGAATCCACTTAGAACAAATTACTTTGTGCTTTAAGAATTTTCTTTTTATTGATTCCCTTTACATTTCAATTCAATATATTTTCTCCCCCTTTTTGTCATCATAGCAAAAAGGCAGAAAGCACAGAAAAGTACAAAAACTCAAGAGTGCACAATTTTGAAAGGAAATTTCTACTCATTGTATTAAATTCAAATTTGAGTACAAGTGTGATTACATATCAAAAGAAGTCCTCAAGGGACTGTACATCATAAAGTAAAAAGAACAAAAATACCAGGGTTTCTTTGTGGTGGAGGATGTGGCTCCCTTGCTCAGTCTAGTGTGTTTGATGACCATGCTTAACCCCTCATTGATGTTCCCCAGTTGTTCGAGAATCTCCGAGGTGGTTCTAGACTGAGTCGAAGAAATGTTGTTCACACTCTCCTGGAGGGTGTCAAGTTTGAAGATCAGTACATTGGCTAGTCTCTCTGCACCCTGACTCTGGTTGCCTAGCTCATGTCTGATGCTATCTCGCATCTCCTTTGTGTCGTCCTTGACGTCACTTATGTTCCAGTATTGACCTTGAACTAGGCTTCGAATGTTTAATATCTCCTCCTTCAGATTTGCAACCATCTCTGTCACGGCTGCTAAGGAGGAAACTAGCTCGGTGGAGGGAGCACTCTGAGGACCTCGGAGCTCCCTCAGCAGATCATCTCTCAGATCCCTCACTATCTCCTGCCGCAACTCTCGGAGCTGCTCAGAAGATATCCGGACCTCCAGTGGCTGCTGCTGAGAAGATGGGGCAGTGGAGGTGGAGGGCTCTGTATGTGTAGGACCAGAGGTGGAAGGATAGGTGAGAGGATCTGTAGAGTGGTCCTGGTCATGGTCAGGACTGGGTGAGTGATGAGTGGTAGGGTCAGAAGATGTGGATGATTTTCTAACCCAGACTCTCCCTACCTTGTGGAATCCCATCCTATGAAAGGTCCCCTCACCCATGCGATCTGTAAACCGCAGTGAGCGAGAGGGTTCTCCCTCAGAAATGGGGACCTCTAACTCCCTAAATATAAGGGTGAATAACATGCCATAAGGGAGGCTGAGCCTAGGTTTATCTAAGGGTTCACAAAGGTACTTGTAGATGAGTTTTGGAAAGTTGATGGGAGTGTCTTGGAGGAGGTAGAACATCAAGGCCAGGTCTCTCTCGGAAATGAAGTCAAATCTACCAGTCTTTGGGAAGAGAGTCCTAGAGATGATACTAAGGAGAAGCCGTATTTCAGCCGAAAGCTGATTTTCGAACACCTCCTCTATGGGGGACAGGGGTGGACTCTCTAGGGCCTCTGTCCTATCAGAGGGGTGTGTGGGAACAATCCCCTCACTCGAGAGATGGAGGACTCGAGCAATGAAGTCCTCCGAGATGAAAACAGGGACACCCATAACAGTTCCCTGGATACCCCCGCTAACCCGTGCGACTGTACCATAGAACTCCCTCACTAGCCCTGGATAGGTAGGGAGGTCAAGAGTGCCCTAGGTTGAACCCTTCCCGGGAGAGGAAGTCAAAGTTGACTTGCCTCCCGGTAGAGACAACCTTTCCGGCGCATGAGCGCGAGGGAACCGGCCTAGGCGGGGAAGGAACCGAAGGTGGTGGCCTCGCCGGTTCGTTCCGAGCCTTGGACCGTCGCTCGGCCCCGCTCACGGAGACGGGTCTCTTTCGGCTCGGTACAATGACCTTCCTAGGCATTTTGACCTAAGGACGGGGAAGGACACGGAAACTAGGAGGAAACCTCGACGGAGAAGACCTAGACTGGGTTGGAGACGAGTTCGGAGATGGCTCTAGGGTTTTGGAACAGTGTCGGCTGTGAATAGAAGTGAGGAATAAACGTTTCGATTAGGGTTAAAAATTGGATTTCCGACCGTGAGTCGACTCCGGTAAGTCCCGAGTCGACTCGACCTCGAGTCAACTCCCAAATATGCGCGAGTCGACTCCCCCATGAGCCGACTCTAAGATATGTCCGAGTCGACTCGAACTTTGGCACACAACCAAAAATATTGTTATTCTCATGCCAAAAGAGAGAGTTATAAGCTTATCTAGGATTTAAGACCTGATTTGATGATCATAGATAAGAAATCCTATGTCCAACATAAACTAATCCTCAAAATCTATGAATTAGAGGAGAGTATCACTAGAATGGATCAATCACTCCTAACCCTCTTCTAAGTATGCAAAATCGATCTTCCCTCAAAGGTTTTGTGAAGATATTAGCAAGTTGATCATCAGTACAAACAAATTGAAGTGTCACATCACCATTCAGTATATGATCTCTTATGAAGTGATATCTTATCTCAATGTGTTTAGTTCTTGAGTGTTGAATTGACTTTTTAGTTAGATTAATGGCACTTGTATTATCACAGTTAATGAAAATTTTATCTTGTTTAATGCCATAATCTTCAAGTTGTTGTTTAATCCACAAAATTTGAGCACAACAACTCCCTGCAGCAACATATTCTGCTTCAGCCGTAGATAGTGCAACTGAGTTTTGTTTCTTGCTAAACCAAGAGATTAAGTTTTCTCCTAAGAATTGACATGACCCGCTGGTGCTTTTTCTATCAAGTTTGCAACCAGCGAAGTCTGAATCAGTGTACCCTATTAGGTTTATGCTCGAATCTTTAGAGTACCATAAGCCTATGGTTTTTGTTCCTATTAGGTATTTAAAGATTCTCTTAACCGCAATTAAGTGTGATTCCTTAGGATTTGATTGATATCTAGCACACATGCATACACTGAACATGATATCAGGTCTACTTGCAGTAAGATATAATAAGGATCCTATCATACCTCTATACATCTTTTGATCTACTGATTTACCTGATTCATCTTTGTCCGGTTTGCATGATGAACTCATGGGTGTGCTGATTGACTTGTTTCCTTCTATATCAAACTTCTTAAGCATCTCCTTGATGTATTTAGCTTGATTGATGAAGATCCCCTCTTCAGATTGTTTGATTTGGAGCCCGAGGAAATAGTTCAGCTCTCCTATCATGCTCATTTCAAATTCACTCTGCATTAAGTCAGCAAACTCTTCGCAGAGGTGATTGTTAGTAGCACCAAAAATAATATCATCTACATAAATCTGCACTACTAACATTTCTTTGTTTTTCTTCTTTAAAAACAGCGTTGTATCAACATTTCCTCTAGAGAATTCATGGTCTAATAGAAATTTGCTAAGTCTTTCATACCATGCTCTAGGAGCTTGATTCAAACCATAAAGTGCTTTGTTTAGTTTATACACATGATTAGGGTATTGATGATTTTCAAAACCAGGAGGTTGTTCTACATACACCTCCTCATTAATATACCCATTTAAAAAGGCACTCTTTACATCCATTTGAAATAATTTGAAGTCTTTAGAGCATGCAAATGCTAGTAACAATCTAATTGCTTCAAGTCTAGCTACAGGAGCAAAAGTTTCATCAAAGTCTATACTTTCTTCTTGATTATAGCCCTTTGCTACTAGTCTAGCCTTGTTCCTAATTACGATTTCATTTTTATCAAGTTTATTTTTATATATCCATTTAGTTCCTATTATTAAGTGTTCAGTGGGTCGTTCAACTAGGTTCCATACCCTGTTTCTAGTGAATTGGTTTAGCTCTTCTTGCATTGCATTTATCCAATTAACATCATTTTCAGCTTCTTCTATATTTTTAGGTTCAAAGTGTGAGACAAATGCTAGATGATTATTTAAGTTTCTAAGTGATGCTCTGGTTCTAACAGGTTGAGAGGGATCATCTAAAATTAATTCCTTAGGATGACTATGAGCATACCTCCAAGCCTTAGTCAGCCCATGATCAACAATTACCTCTTGGCTTGTTGATGCTTCTCCAATTTGCTTTGGTTCATCTTCTTGTAATGTCATCTCATCAATTTTTCCTTCAAGAATTTCTGCATCATCATCAAGAGCTACTTTCTTGCTAGAAGAGATATCATTAGTATCATCAAAAACAACATGTATAGACTCTTCAATAACAAGGGTTCTTTTGTTAAAGACTCTATAAGCTTTACTTGATATAGAATATCCCAAAAAGATACCTTCATCAGATTTAGAATCAAATTTACCTAAGTTATTTTTGCCGTTATTATGAATGAAACACCTACATCCAAAAATATGAAAATAGTTTACTTTAGGCTTTCTATTTCTCCAAAGTTCATAAGGTGTTTTCTTTATAATAGGACTCAATAAAACTCTATTTATTACATGACATGATGTATTAATGGCTTCTCCCCAAAAGTACTTAGGGAGGTTACTTTCACACAGCATGGTTCTAGCCATTTCCTCTAAAGTTCTATTTTTTCTTTCTACAACTCCATTTTGTTGTGGTGTCCTAGGTGCAGAGAAATTATGAGTTATCCCCTTTTTACTACAAAATTCGTCAAATAAATGATTTTTAAATTCCGTTCCATGATCACTCCTAATAGCTATAACTGAAGTATTTCTTGAATTAGTAACTTCCTTATGAAATTTTTTAAACACAGAAAATGCTTCATCTTTATGAGCTAAGAACATGACCCATGTGTATCTAGAAAAATCATCTACAATGACAAGGCCATACTTGTTTCCACCTAGACTTGTAGTTCTTGTTGGTCCAAATAGATCCATGTGTAGTAGTTCAAGGGGTCTAGTAGTAGTGACACAATTTATGGATTTAAAAGAGCTCCTAGATTGTTTGCCATATTGACACGCTTCACAAATTTTATTTTTCTCAAATTTTAGTTTTGGCAAACCTATTACAGAATCTCTTTTAACTAGTTTTGATATTGTATCCATACTTGCATGACCTAACTTACGGTGCCATAGCCAACTTATATCATTAGCCTTAGTATCACTAGCTACTAAGCAAGGGTTATTTTTGGCAAGATCTTCAAGATCTACTACGTACACATTTCCACGTCTTATTCCTTTGAATACTAAGCTATTGTCAATTGAGTTGGTTATGATGCATAGGGTTGGCTTAAACAGAACATCAAAACCCCTATCACATAATTGACTTATGCTAAGTAAGTTATGCTTAAGACCATCTACAAATCGTACATTATCAACAAAGGTTGAGGAGGTAATTTGTACTTTACCTATACCAACGATGTGACCTTGGTTATTGTCTCCAAATGTCACTGCACCTCCCTTTTTAGGCTCAAGGGTGAAGAATTACTCTTTGTCACCCGTCATGTGTCTTGAGCAGCCACTATCCAAGTACCAACAGTTTTTGTCGACCTTGGCTGCAAGACACTCCTACATAAGGAAATCATACAATTTTAGGTACCCAAGTTTTCTTGGGTCCTTCATGGTTAGTAATGTTGGTTCCTTTTGGAACCCAAATCTTTTTAATTTTTCTTTTAGCTTTTCCTTTTCTATGGTCACACACATTAGCTTTATGTCTTATTTTTTCCACAGCAAAAACAGGTTATATTCTTAATTTTGCTTTCCCCTGCTTTCACAAAAAAATTACTAAGAAGCTTTTGCTTATTCTTAGGTTTATACCCTAAACCAGCTCTATTAAACACAGCTCGTTGATTATTAAGTATCATTTCCAATTTTTCAGAACTATATGTAAACTTTTCTACAAAAGGTTTGTATTTTTCAAGTTCTTGTGCTAACTTTTGTTTTTCTATTTTTAGTATGTTTAAGTCTTTTGTGAGATTATCTCTTATAGTTTGTTTATCGTTTTTAAGTTCGAAAATTTTCTTGGTTAGTTTTTCGTTATCTTTAATTAAGGTATTAGTTTTTTGAATTAACATTTGCTTGCTTATTTTAAGTTCTAAATTTTCTTTAATGATAAAATCCTTATCCTTAATTAATTTATCGTATTTATGGAAGTGAGATTGATTGGTTAGTTTTAGCTCTTTATTCTTAAGATTTATTGTCTTATATTTATCCATTAATTCATTAAACGCATCATACAATTCATCAAAGGTCAAATCTAAATGCGTTTCAGATGTTACCTCATTTTCGTTCGCCATAAAACAGAAGTTGGCCTTTTTCTCTTGTTCCTCATCCGATGATGATGATGATGAATCGGAATCCGTTAAGGTGGAGACGAAGACTTTCTTTTTCTTATGTTTGCTGGCCTTCTTGAGCAAGGGACAGTCAACTCTAAAATGTTTCGGCTTCTTGCATTCATAGCATCTGATTCCTTCATTTTCCCTTTTCTTACCTTTATCCTTATAGTAGGAACTTGAGGGACCTCTCCTCTGATGAAAGGACTTCTTTCGGTTGATGAATTTTCTGAACTTTCACACGAGAAGAGCCTCATCATCATCTCCCTCATTATCTTCTTCTTCACTGTTGCTACTGCAAGATAAATCCTTGTTAGAAGAAGTAGATTTGAGAGCTATTACCTTTTTCTTATGAGAGGATTCTTCTTCGCTGTGTTGTTTCATTGTGAGCTCGTGCGTCATTAGGGATCCAAGAAGCTCCTCAAGTGGAAGCTTGTTCAAGTCCTTGGCTTCTTGGATTGCCGTTACCTTGGCCTCCCATGATCTTGGCAAACATCGAAGAATCTTCCTGACAAGGTCACTGTTAATATAATTTTTGCCAAGGCTTTTTAGGCCATTGACAATATCAGTAAATCTAGTAAACATGCAAGTGATAGTTTCATTAGATTCCATCTTAAATAGTTATATTTATGAACTAGTATGTTTATTTTAGATTCTTTTACTTGATTCGTGCCCTCGTGGGTCACTTCAAGCCTATCCCATATCTCTTTTGCAGAATTGCAAGTTGAGACTCTATTGAATTCATTACGGTCTAAGGCACAATAAAGCACATTCATTGCTTTGGCATTTAGTTGTGCCTTCCTAATATCATTGTCATCCCAATCTTTTTCAAGTTTGGGTATAGTAACACCCTCTACAAAAATTGATGGGTTGTATGGTCCATTAACTATAGTGCTCCAAATCTCATAGTCTTGAGCTTGGATAAATATCCTCATCCTAGCCTTCCAATAGGAGTAGTCGGTTCCATTAAAGAATGGAGGTCTATGGGTGGATTGCCCCTCAATATGAGAAGATCCAAATGGGATTGTCATTTTGATCTTTTACTCTTTTGATAGAAGAGTTCCTGCTCTGATACCACTTGTTGCCCAAAAAGACAACCCAAGAGGGGGGGGTGAATTGGGTTTTAAGTAATTATTGCAATTAAAAAACTTTGTGAGTAACTAATTAAAACTTATTGCAAGTGGATTAATTAGTTTTCTATATGCAGTGAATGAAGGGAATGGAAGAGACAATGAAACAATTACAAACACAAGAGATTTTATAGTGGTTCGAAGCTAACCCTTACTCCTACGTCCACTCCCCAAGCTTCACTTGGGAGTTCACTACAATCCCTCGGATTACAGCAGATTGTTTTACAAGCTCACAACCCAACTTGTTGTTTTACGAGATCACAACGAACTCGGTCGGTTTTCACAGGCTCACCGACTAGAACCACCCGATTGTTTTTCCGGGATCACAATCGAACCCTTACACGTTGGTTTTACCCTCGGCTCACCAACCAACCTTAACACCCTTGATTCAATCCCTTGATTGAATCAAGTAAGAAAAGCAGTTTGAAAAGAGTACAAGGATAGCTTCTTGAAAAGCGTATATAAACAATATGAACAATGAAGAGTTAGAATCCCTCAAACAGATATTTGGATATGGAGAAAGGGGCTTCTCAAACTCTGCAACTCCTCTTGAATGTGCTGAAGATTTGCTGTCAGAAAGGGAGCCTTGAATGCGAGGAAGACATTTGGAGGATGGACTTCAATGCACTTCTTCCTTCTTTCTCTTGTATTTACTCTAGAGAGGCTTTGGTAGGTGGAAATCCCTTTTTCTTTGAATGGAGTCTCTTACTTCATGTCTATTACTGTTCAATCTGGCTATTTAAGCAATCCCCATAGAAAACTAGCCGTTAGACTCACTTTTAGGGCCGTTCTGCACAATCTGCAACTCCTGACACAGTGTCCGTTGGGATCGGAGTCGACTCGCTCGATCTGGAGTCGACTGGACTGTTGCTGGAGTCGACTCATGTTTTACTGGAGACGACTCGCCCACTGTTCAGGATTTGAATTAAAGTGCTGTCCCGTTCTAGAGTCGACTCGGCCAACCCTGGAGTCGACTCGCCAATGTCTGGAGATGACTCGGCCCTCCTGAGACGACTCGTTCTCAGGATTCCAGAGATCTGTTTTTCTATATTTCTTTCTCGAGTCGACTCGGATCATCTTGGAGTCGACTCGGCTCTCAGAGCCCGAAAACTGATCCTCTGTGTTTGGAGTTGAACTGCCTCTGAGTCGACTCTGATTTTGTTGGGGTCGACTCGGCTGACTTGGGAGTCGACTCGGGAGTACTTGGAGTCGGCTCGGCTCTCAGGATCCGAAAACTGTTT
The DNA here is from genome assembly GCF_009389715.1 of Phoenix dactylifera. Taxonomy (NCBI): domain Eukaryota; kingdom Viridiplantae; phylum Streptophyta; class Magnoliopsida; order Arecales; family Arecaceae; genus Phoenix; species Phoenix dactylifera. The sequence continues at coordinate 20,814 of NW_024069164.1, forward strand.
CTCTATGTTTTGAGTTGAACTGCCTCGGAGTCGACTCGGACTTTGCGGGAGTCGACTCGGCTCTCAGAGACCAAAAAACTGCTCTTCTGTCGTTGAAGTTGAACTACCTCGGAGTCGACCCGGACTTTGTGGGAGTCGACTCGGCTCTCAGAGACCGAAGTTGGCTCTCTGACTTTTAGTCTTACATTCCTCTGAGAGTCGACTCTTGCTTTCTTTGGAGTCGACTCGCCAACCGTTGGAGTCGACTCGAGTTCTTCTGGAGTCGACTCGGTTCTCAGAGTCCAAAACAACTTCTCTGTCTTACTGTCTGTTACTCCTTGGAGTCGACTCGGAACTATCGGGGGTCGACTCGGCAAGCATCGGAGTCGACTCAAAATCTTCAGGAGTTGACTCGGTGACAGGGTCTGAGATTCATCTTTCTGTCCTGCTGTTTGTTCTCAGTCGGAGTCGACTCGTAATGTGCCGGAGTCGACTCGAGTCTGTGCCAGAACGTCTGAAACACTTGGAGTCGACTCGAAATCTTCCGAAGTCGACTCGCATTCCAGACTTTGGTTCAAACTGAGTTCCATACTTAGCCAAAATGTATTGAACCAAGGCTAGAGATAATTAAACATAAATTCACAAACATTTGGCTGAAACACTAGATTGAATTCATTAGTATAACATAAGATATACTCAAATGCTTTGAGCTCATCAAAATCAAATAGGGTTATAATCAATCACTCCACAGTGTGGCTACATGCAATGGTTCTATTTTCTCAGATGTGCAATGTAACTGTTTGAAAAAACTAACTGATACGAAGGAATGTGTGGAACTAGAATCAAACAGAATAGAGGCATCAATCAAGTTAATTGGCAGTGTACCTGTCACCACTTGGTTGCTCGCACTGGCGTCCTGGCGAGTCAGTGCAAATACTTGGGAATTGTTCCTCGATCTCTGGACCTCGGGTGCAGGAGGTCTGGGTGCTCTCCTTGGGCAGTCACGTGCCATATGTCCGAGCTGCCCGCAGGTAAAATAGGCCCCAATTTTCTTCAGACAGGGCCCACTGTGATGCTTGCCGCAGCTGGGGCAACCTCGGTTCTGTCTTTTCTTAATTATAGGCCCCTTGATGTATCTGGGCCTACTACTCTGCCCTTCTGCTGGCCTGGCCTTCATCAGATCATTTCTTTCTCTGTCAGGCCTCATCAAGTCGGCCTCAACCTTCAAAGCCCGGTCCAGCATGTCTTTGTAGCAGGTGAATAGGTGAGAAGATATCCAGGATCTGATCCTATATCTTAGCCCCCGCTCAAATCAGCTTGCCTTACATCTTTCATTGTCCATGAACTGGGGGCAGAATTGACCCAGTTCGTTGAATTTGTTGGCATACTCTAAGACGGACATATGATCGGACTGTGTTAGTGCCAAAAATTCATCTTGTTTCATCTGGCTGACCGAGTCCGAAAAGTATTGGGTGTAGAACAACCTCGTAAAGTCCCTCCAAGTTATCCTGCTGGCGGGGTATGCTGGTTCCATGGTTGTCCACCAAAATTCGGTGCTTCCTTTCAGCTGGAGAATGGCTAATTGGACCTTTGTTTCTTCATAAAACTGGAGTGCTTGGAACATCTTCTCTATTTCTCGGATCTATGTCTCAGCTGCTATCGGATCCAGTCCGCCATCAAATACTGGTGGGTTCAACCGTCAGAACCTCTCATAATAGGAGTTAGCTGGTTGTATGGTAGCCAGCTGCATCTGCTGCTGCTGCTGGAGTAACTGCGCCATCAGCTGGTATACTCCAGCTAGATCTGCGTTGCCTGCCGCAGAGCGTGGCGTATCCGCGAAATCGGAGTGGTAGCTAGGGTCTGGGGACGGTGCCCTCCTATCGTCTTTCATATCTTATAGTGGTTACTGCAATCAAAATTCAGAGTAAGATCAATATATCCTAATAAGCCATAACATTCTTATCTACCCATTAACCCAGATTTTATTGCTATGATCTTGTTAGTCCTAAAGCTCTGATACCACGAGATGTCACGCCTCGGATCCAGATCCGTGACATGGCCGTGCTATTGCCGACTACTGCCCACAATAGCACGCAGCCTCGTACATGGTTAACAGGTAGTCAAAAGCAGTCAAACTTGTATATATCAAAATATGTGCATTACAACATCCTGGTTGATATAAGGTACAGAGCTTCTACACAGTTTATATACACAAAAGTATGTTCATATCACCCCAAAAATAAAGAAGCCCTGTTGCAAAAGAAAAATGCTTCTAGCAGCTGTCACTGGTGGTGATCTGAAAAAAATTATATAAATGAACAGGCATGAGCTACACGGCTCAGTAAGTAATCCTGCATAATCTTGTCGAATCAACTAAAAATGCTAAACATGTTTTAACAGGATTTGAGAAGCTGACATATATACTATCTAATAAATCATCATGATAAAATATTTATGCTGAGTAAATAAATCAGTGTCCTATATCAATAAGAATTTTCATAAAATGCACACATAAAAACTGTGCCTCCGGCATGCCATGGTTATACTCTCAGATGCTACTGCGAAGTCATTATCGGCCACTGGCGGGGCCAGCTCAGTTATTAGGCGGCCACTGGCAGGCTGGCTCAGTTATTCTCGGCCACTGGCAAGGCCGGCTCAGTTGCATTCGATCAGTAGCTCTTAAGAGTCCGTAAACAATACTTCTTATAGGTAGTACCTCATGGATGCTACGGCGAATTCATTATCGGTCACTGGCAGGGCCTGCTCAGTTATTAGTCAGCCACTGGCGAGGCTGGCTCAGTCATTATCGGCCACTGGCAAGGCCGACTCAGTTGCATTCGGCCCGTAGCATTAAGAGCCCTTAGGCATCCCTTGCAAGAAGTGCATATAGCTAAATGCAATTCATCATCATATTTTGCACTTATACCGCAATTATACTCATGACAATCATGATAATGTAATCCAATTTATCTTGCAGGCATAATAAAATCTGCATAAGCATAATGCATATATAATCATAAATTGTATGACTAAAACATGCCACTTGTATTCATGATTCATAATTCATAATTTAGGATACACGATCTACAATAAGATTATGACGTGTTAATTATATGCGTGATTCATAGAAGATTAGGGCAGGTTATTTACTGTGATTCGCTTTTTTCCAGGTCTCTCGCATCCTGATGATGGATCCTGAGTCACCTAAAATCGTATCATAACAAGCATATTATTTCTTTTTACTTGTTTGGATCCTACCCGAAATTTAGCCCAAGTCTAACGCAACCGTATTGGAGCCTTGATTGGATCCATATGGGTTAATTGGCCTTCTAATTGGTCAATAGGCTTAATCCTAAGTTTAATTGGATCAAATTTTGGGTTTAGGGTCAATGTGGCCTATTTGGGCCTGAGTCAGGGTCAGCCCGAGGTCAATTTGGCCTCACGTTAGTTGAATTGGGCTTAAATTGGGCCTGATTCATATTCAATTGGATCTGCTGGAATTAACTCAACTTAATTGGGTTCGAACCCAAATTAATTTGGGCTTAATTCGGTTCAGATTTGACCCAATTTGTAGTTTGGGCTCGTCCAGACTTAGCCCAATTTAATTGGGCTTGGGTTCAGGTTCAATTGGGTTAAGATTCCACTCAATCCCTCATCCGGGTTCACCCAAATAGATTGGGCCCGGTTTAATTGGGTTTACTTAACCCATTTTGATTTTTAGACTTAATGGGTTGCAGGTTCGGATTCGGATTCAACCCACGAACTCGTTATCAGGATTTTCCCCCCCTTCAGAGGCTTCCGCCTCTTCATCTCCCATGCCTCCCTCTCTCCTCCGGCTCTCTCTCTCTCTCTTCTCTCCTTCGTTCTCACCGAAAGGCTTGGGTGTTCCGGCCGATTTCTCCGCCTTCTTCTTCTTCTCCGGCCGAATCCACGGCCTCTTCCTCCTTCCGACCCCTCCCACTCCTTCTCTCTCTCTTTCTTTCTTTCTTCTTTGTTTTCGCTGAAACCCTAGCTTCCAGCCCATCGAAACCCTCCGTCTCCTCCCCTTCTTCTCCTGCAGGCGACCGGGGAGACGAGGCTCCCCCCCGATCCACCGACCGAGGTGGAGTTTCCCCCCGGAGGACCGGTGGAAGGAAGGCCGGCCCCTTCCTCTTCTTCGAAGTGATGCCGTAGAAGAGGAGGAGCACCGGGAGGTACGGTCGCGGCTGGATCTCCTCCGGGAGGTCTCTCCCTGCTCCGATCACGGCGAGGTAAGGCCGCAGTTCGAGGATGAAGCCTCTACGGTCCGGTGAGTTCATTTTTTTTTCTTTTCTTTTCTTTTCTTTCTTTCTTTTTCCTTTTCTTTTCTTTGGTTCTTCCCTCCGACACCACCACCTCTTGCCGGAGAAGAGGCGGTGGTCCGGCCGGGGCTGGCGGCCTTGTGGCCGCGTCTACTACCAGCTCGGCCAGATCCGGCGGCCCGGGGCAGCCCCTCGAGCCCTAGGGTAGCCGCAGCCGAGGTTGCGGTGCCCCATTCATCCGTAGGCCGAGCTCGGTTGGGCTCGGCCTGGGTGGTCGTCGGGCCCGGGCTTGGGCCGCGGCCGTTCTCAGGCTGGCCCGCGGCCTGTGAGTCCGGCCCGACTCGTGGCCTGTGGGCCTTTCTCCCTCCCCTATGCCGGTTTCCTCTCCTTTGTTTTATTGTTGAAACAGAGGGGAGAACACCTTACAGAGAGGTTTCTCCACCCCTGTTAAAACCCTAACCCCAGTGTTCCTTACCTTGGTCGGTTTGCAGTCGGGCAGTGACTCTTGGGTGGTACCTCCCTCCTCTCCTAGAGCTTCAGGGTTTCTTCCACCTTCGGCTCCAGGGCTTCGACTCTCTAGCTTAGTGTTCTAGGGGCCAGGGAATAGAGGGTCCATTACTTTGGGTTACCGGCTGAGGCTTAAATACTTTTGTTTGAGGGATGAGACCCCTTCTGAGAGGTCCCATCCTCTCCTTCCCCTTTGCTCCGGGGGCTTCCAACTGCCCCCATTGTCTCAGGACCGCCGGAATTGGCTACCAGCAAGGGTGCGAGGAGGCGGGCCCAGGTCTTGCATGGCTGGGGGTCCCTCAGTGAGGTCCCATCTTCCCCTGCCCTCTGGCTCCGGGAGCTTCCAGTTGCCCCCCTTCCTCTGCCATTGAGTGTAGTCTTGCCACCAGGGCGCGAGGTGGCCCTCCCTCTACCGGCCAGCTATGGCCCTGTCACTTTCCTTCTCAGCATGAGGTGGCAACCGTCATGAGGTGGCAACCCACGGTTGCCACCCTATCATTACTACCCATACAGTAAAATCGGGCCCAACCCCCCCTAACTGGGCCTTAAAATATTAGGCCCAGTTGGTAGTGGGCCCGGACATTACATAATATCCAATTGATAGATAGACCGAGCACCAGAGACATCAAGTAAAAGAATAGTGTGAAAAGTGACAAGCTTGATATTGAGCTAAAGAATTCATCATAGTTAATTCCCTCTTATTGATTAAACATTTGTAGCCACAAGACATGCTTTGTAGCTCTTTATGAAATTATCAGCATTCCTTTTGATTGTGAATACCCATTTGCAGCCAATAAGATGCTACGAAAGAGAAGACAGGACAAGAATCCAAGTGCCATTGGAGATCAAGGTGTTATACTCATCTACCATTACTTCATTCCATTGATAATCATACTTGGCTTGTGTAATATATGTTGGTTTAATAGGACATGAGTGAGCCATAAAAGCCATGGAATGTTTAGTATCGAAGCGGTGTGGCTTTAATGTTCCATCCTTTGATTGTATAACCATATGATGGCCACCAACTTGAGAAGAGGAAGAACTATGTTTTATTGAAGGGACCAAAGTTCCAGTAGATCGTACATATGTTAGATCACTATGTACACAGTATTAGTAGATGGTACTGTGGAAGGCTATGGGTCGAAATACACATAGGGCTCATTGGAGTTAGTGGTTATGGCTTGATTAGGTAACATGTGCTTGGCGGTATTATGTGATTCAAGTTGGGTTGGGATGTAAGGCAGTTGGGCTTGCACCAAGTTTTGAGAAGTTGTAGGTTATGAAATGAGCTCAAGTAAAGTCCAAGGAAAAAAAGAGGTGCGTGGAATGCTACTGTTTAATTTGTGAGATAATAATAGTAGGAGGCTGCCGTATCTAAGAAAAGGAGTGCTTGTTGAAGATAATATCATGAGATATGAAAGTTTGTCTTGAAGGAGGATGATGACATTGATACCCATGGAAACTTGTAGGGTAACCACAAAGACACGTAGAAGAGAACGAAATTCTAATATATGTTTAGGATAAGATTGAAGACATGAAAAGCATAAGCTACCAAAGATTGAACAAGGGTGGTATTCACTTGATGGTATGGGAGATGGTCTGCCAGCCGTTCGATCAGGGAGGTCTGGAGATTCACTCTCTAGTCACGAGGCAGGAGGTACTCGTTGTGAGACGCACAACTAGGTTTACCTTGGTGCCGAACAGCCTATGGAGCGCTTTACTAAGGACCAAGTATAGAGCGCACATGGCACTGGCTGACTTCGAGCCGAGGCGACACTGCTCATTCATATGGAGGGAGACTGCTCACACGCATGGGCAATGTTGGCTCAGATCAGGTGGACAGTTGGGGATGGTAAGTTTGTTGATGTGCTAGAGGATAGGTGGGTGATAGAGCACCCGTTAATTTGGCTACTGACGATGATTGATTCAGCGAGGCTGGTGAGGCTTTCAATCAGTGATCTCATTATCTCTAGCGAGGGTGGGTGGGACGAGGGGCTGATCAGAGGGTCTTCGGGACTCAATTGGCTGAGACGATCCTTGCTATCCTGCTCCCTCTCGAGGCCACAGAGGATAGGTTGATTTGGGTGGCCACCGGGAGGGCCAAGGTGTGCTCAGCCGATGTGTAGGTGGTGATAGGTGGTGAGAGCTCAAGGCGTTTGGACGGTGGCTGGATTTGGATGATGTGGGTCCATCCCCAGATTGCTCTGTTCATCTGGAGTGCTACAAAGTAGTGGATAATTGCACATTCTAGGGACATCTAGGTCTCCCCTTCTGTTTCTATAGCGCCTATGTATGTCCTCACATCCTAGGAGCCCTCCCGGCCACTTAAAGATGAACTTTAATGGTAGTCTACCAAACGACAGAGATTGTACTTGTATTGTTATTGTGATTAGGGACCATGAGTATAGGTTGGTAGTGGCGGGAGGGTGACGCACCTTCGAGACTTCAGTTCCTAAAGCAGAACTCAGAGCCGCATGGGAGGGAGTCTCCTACACAAGACGAGTTCTAGAGGCAGGGCGCACCATCCTGGAGGGTGACTCAGTGGAGGTAATTGAGCGGATTCTACAGATGAGGCTGGAGATGTTTGATCAGCTACTTCTAGATGACATTTGGAGGCTGCTGAGGGAATGTGATGCCTACTAGATTTTGCATGTGTTCCAGAAGGCTAATTGAGCTGCTGATTGGATCACCTCCTTTGCTGCTCACTATGCTGAAAAGATTCTCTAGATTCTCTTTGTATTTGTTCCTCCACCTCTGTAGAGTATTCTGTCTCTTGACTCTGATGGCAATGCTCCCACGAGACTAGTGTGAGCTGCCGATGTATCAAAAAAAAAAAGATGCATTGAATATTATAGTTAGATTTCTTATTAAATAAATTAAGATTACGTATGGTAACCGATTAATGATAAAATTATCTATTTCAAAGGACATATCCCAAAATTTACATGGAACATTAAATTGAGCAAAAAGAGCAAGTCTGACATCTATAAGGTGGCGATGCTTTTGCTCTGTTGCCCCTTTTTGTATTGAGAAGTGCGGAGCAAGATAAATGATGGCTGATACCATTATCATTTAATTTTTTTGAAAAGGATTAAACTGAAATTTGCATGCATAATAAGTTTGTAAAAATTTTATTTTGCATTGCAAAATATTGTCAACATGCATGCAAAAATGCAAAAGACATGACAAATATCTGCTTTATTTTTCAATGGATAATACCAAAAGAAATGACTATAATCATCATGAAAATGAATGTAATATTGATAGCCAAAATGTGATGACATGGGTGCGGGTCCTCAAACATCTGTTTGAGAAAGTTCTAATGGATGTGAGGATTTAAAATTAGAAATACTTAAAGGTGAAGCATGATTCTTACTTAATTGACATGAAGAACAAACTGAAACATCATTTTCTTTATTAATAGACAAACTTAAAGCACTAAGAACTCGAGAAACAATCGGCGTAGTAGCTTGACCTATGCATTGATGCCAAATAAAACGAGATACAAGAGTTGAAGCAACAAATGCAATAGGAGTCTACTTAGTGACATGATGAGCCAAGAAGTAGTAGGCACCATCCTTAAGCATTGTGCTAATTCAAATTTGAATCCCAAGAATTCGTTTCTAAAAATATGATGGGGTAATCCTTTGATAAGCTCCTACATGATCTTGGAGATTTAATGGATCCCAAGAGTTGTGTTTTCTAAAAATATGCTTTGGTAATCCCTTGATAAGTGGATGCACGATCTTTGAGATTTAATAAATCCAAAGAATTGTTCTTTATAAAATATACTTTGGTAACCTCTTGATAAGTAGCTGCATGATCTTGGAGATTTCGGTCAACAATATAATTCTAATTGGTGACTCTTATTCAACGAATTTCATATCTCACCTGGGACGAGAGCTTGCTATAAATCCATTACACTATTTTTTAGGTAATATATATATGGAAGTTCGCTGTTCCCCTGAAGGGCGCCTGTTTCTCTCCAAGTCTCGATAGACCAAACACTGATTGAGTGTGCTCAAATGCTTTGCTGTAAGTCCATTTCCACCCCTATGACTATGAAATCATGCCCCTCACCATCTGATATTGCACTTCTTGATTAATCTCTAAACCTCAGTAGGCGCCCTTCAATACTTCACGACCTTCACTAAATTATGCATATCAATTTCTTCATTATACTACTATAGATCACCATCGCCTGGTCAATCGTATCATTCATTATATTGGCATCATACTTGATCATTGACTTTAAATTTTGGCAGTCCACCGTAGACTATGCATATTTTGACACAGATTGGGCCGCGTATCCTATCACTCACCAGTCTACAAGCACCTATGGGACATTCCTTGGTGCAAATTGCATTTCTTGAGGTGCAAAAAAGCAGTCCATGATTGCTTGCTCGAGTGTTGAAGCTAAGTTCTACTCCATGGCTTCTGCAACTGCCGAGCTTGTTTGGATTATTTATATTTGTAGAGACCTAGGCAAAGCAACTCTTTCATCCACCTACTCCTTTCTGTGACAATCTTGGTGCAGTCTACATAATTATTAATCTTGTGTTCCATGCTCGCACCAAATACATAGAGCATGATGTTAGAATATAGGAAGAGAGATTTTCCTAGAGAGGAAAGGAAGAATAGCCGAAATATTTTAAAAGTTTTCTATTCACTTTAACTCTTGCCTCTTTTTTTTCTAGGTACATATATAAACCCAATACATGAACCACTTAAATATACATAGAAAATCCAAATACATGAACTAGCCAAATACATGAATTCTTAAATTCACAGGAAAACCAAATTCATGAACTCACCCATAAATGAATCAGCACTCTAAAGGTGACCCTTCACACATTCTTGAACCTCCCAAAAGACATTCATTGAATTAAGTTTATTTTCTCAACACATGATTACCGCTTTATTCATGAAAAGGTTGCCCTAGAACAACTTACAACCTCGTTTGTTTATTCTTAAAACCAACTGGTAGACATCTTCACTAATCCAACCTCTGGACCTCATTTCTATGCTCTGTGATCCAAACTCAACTTCTGCCGCATACTGAGCTCGAGGGGCAGTGATAGCAGGAAGAATTCAAATCATTCAAATTCAAATGAAGCCAAACTGAAAGAAGATGGAAGAAGCCACAAATAAAGGAGCTAACGCTGTTTATTATTAGCTTCTTTCTAACCTGGACTACTCTTTCTTATCTGTCTCTGTTTATTATATCAGACCACACAGATCTCTCAACCATATATATGTACATCATATGAAATTATAAATATAAAAATATCTCTGTCTCGCTCACCTTGAGATAGGACTTCATTTTGATTTCCTTCAAGTCTGACTTTTAAAATGGCTGTCTTAGCAATATTATTTAACAAAACGAAGGAAGAAATATTAGTTAGCTTTCAGAATAACTTTTCAATTACTTGAAAATTTTAATAGCACAACACTATTTGAGCCAATGATGGACCTCACAGGTCCGACCTGTCTGTATAAATTTTAATATCATAACTGGAAAAGGTGACAAGAATTTATCTTCAGATCATGACGCATAACAGTGATCTTTATTTTAGTTTTGTTAGCAGTTACTTACACTGGAGAAGTGGAGAACATTTGCTACACCCTTCTTCTCCATGATAAAATGACTCAAACTCAAGAACAAAAACTGATTCCCACAAATTACAAGCACAAATTAACCCTTCTCCCTCCAATTATCTTCAAATCCCAAGCGATGCGAGTCCACGGTAATAACAACGAACACTCGGCCGCCCACGGGCCAAACCGGAGCACCAGCGTCTCACCGCCCCGACTTCTCGGAGAACCCCTGGAGCAACGGCAAAGAGTCCGCGCTCCACCCTCTCCTGATGTCCACGGGGCAGCAGGAGCAGAAGTCTTTCAAGTCATCGAGATTTGCCAACTTGGTGGCGGACGATGAAGAGGAGGAGATTTGGCGGAGGATTTCCTCGAAGCTCGACTCGTCGCAGGGGACGGCGAGGGGGCCGGCGTGGGCGGAGAAGCCGTACTCCTCCTCGGCCTCCGAGAGGAGCTTCCGGAACGCCGGGTGGTTGAGATGCGCCGCGCGAACCACGAAGCGGCGGCCGCTGCTCCCTACGCTGACGGCCACGTGGCCGGCCGGCACGTCCGCCGGCGCCCGCCAACCTCGCCCCAGCGCCGCCCTTGTCCTCCACTTGCGGAGCATCTGGCGCACCCTCCCCACGTACCGGATCATGCCACATTTCCCCATGTCTCTTTCTCTGTCGTCTCTTTCACTTTCTTCTTTTGGTTCTGGCTCTGCTTCCGCGGAGAGAGAGAGAGAGGGAGAGGAGGGGGATGGGAAAGGGGAGGGATAAATGGATTGGAGATGAAGAGAAAAGGCTTGGCGTTAGGGGTTAATTACGAGAGGAGAGAGAGAGCGGTGGTAGCGCGTAAGGACCGGAGATAGGGGGAGCCAAAGATTCTTCGTGCGACAGCTATTACGTCGTACGGATTATAATCATATTTATGCGGCTTCTTGGATGGGTTTTTATTATAGCTTTTACTGTGACTACTTCATTAGATTTTGATGGACGTCGAGGGGACGTGTTGTATGTTGAGCAGTAACATAACATGCTGGTTTTCACCGAAGAATCCAATCCACGGCGATTGCAAGTGCCCATGATGCATGCAAAGCGCAGCTTTGTTATAAACCGCATCAGATCCATCATCCATGCAATGAGTTCTTTTCTCTTCTCTCCTCTCGTTTCCTTACCAGGTTTATATTACATAATTACTAATATATATATAAATTATAGATAATATAATATAATATAATTTAAAATAATTATAAAATGATAATTATGCTAAAACTTGGCCACCGAATGCAAAGGTAAGTGCCACACGTAAGGTGGCAAGAACCTCATGTGTGTCGTACCATCCTTTTACTGCTGGTTGCAATGTTCGGGCGTTTTTTTTTTTTTTTGGCTCGTGGAATCTTGGGATCCCGTACCGTGTAACATGACGGTGGAAGTCCTCCTCTTCAGTTTCTCAAGGCTTCACACGGAGTCGTATCTGCATGGGCTTCTTCTGATCATTAGTTAGTACTTCAAAATATATGGGCGGCTAGCTGAAAACTGGCACGAGTTCTAATTTCAATCCCATGAACGTGAATATAATTTGCTGGGCGACGACCCAGGCTTCCGCTCGGCCCGCCGACGAACGGCGGTGCCCCATCCTTGTCCATACAAAAAACATATCAAGAAAAACAAATTTTTGTTATTCCCAACCACAAGGTGCCTCCACATGATCTCGTTCGCACGTGCCTCGCTTCCTCATTTCCTCATCTATATCCCATTGTTCTCTTTCACCCTCTCTCACTCTCTCTTTCTTCATGGCTGCCATTGCCATCTTCCACTGTTCCTCTCTTCCTCTCTTCTTTTCTTCTTCTTCTACTCTCTCACTCACACTCTCTTTCTTCCCTTAGTCTCCCTTCGGAGGGAACTATGCTCTCTTACACCTTTTCTCACCTCTGTCTCTCTCCACTCTTCCCACTCAAAATCTTCTGCACCATCATCTCTCAACTGCATCTTTTTCTCTTCTTCCTCTTTTCCATGTGTGTGCACATGTACGAGAGTGAAAAGGGGTTTTTCCTTTCACTCACTTTCTTTTTTTTATTTTTTTTCTTCTCTCTAATAATTTCTTATGAAAATCTTTTGTCTAAAAACTAGTATATCTTTATTGTATAAAAGTATTATAAATGAATAATCTAGTAGAATAAAATCAGAAAATTGAAAAGAGTTTGTTTGGATTGAGATGTGTGATATACACTATCCTAAAAATATGATTCGTCCTCTGTGTATAGGTTTGCGGTGATCTTGCCTCTAAGATACAACAACCTAATTTTGTCTGATTCTCATCTAACGAGCACGATTGCTAGAAAATCTTGACCTGACCAACTCCTCAGATGCCTAGATGAAAAAAAATACCTCAAAAGAGGTTTGGAAGAAAAAAAAAAGAAAAGAGAAGAATTCTTTGTTTCGTCTCAAGAAGCAATGAAGTAGTAATGTGGATTGATTAATCGTTCTTTTCAGAAGAGTCGCAACTCTTCTAAAAGATGCATCTGAAGAATGCGACTCTTCTGAAAGATGCGTCTGAAGAAAAGAATAAGAATTTTTAATTTTTAAACCATCTAAAATTTAGGGGATAAAGATGGTGTATTTATTTTTTAAAATTAAATCTTTTTTCTAAGTTAAGACTCCAACAATCCATCACAATAGATTTAAATTTAGAAAAATTATAAAAGAAAATTAGGCAACTTATACTGTGCAATGGGAGAGGTGTCTTGTGCGTAGTCCCTTAATTTTTTATAAAAAATTTATTAAGGTTGGCCCAAATTTCTAGTCGTGGCCTATATGATAATTCTCACATAGGTAAATCCTCTAAGGATATTTGTGACCTTAATACCCTATAGATTTCTATCTTGGACTCATTAAGAGAATAACTCAAACTTTTTAATATATATTTTGTTACTCAGAAGAGCACTCATTATAGAGATGGAAGCAAATATACTCCAAAAAATGTGCTTTGATACAATCACTCAATCAATTTTATTTCTACCATATTGAACATTTTTCATGAAATCTCCAATCACACAGATTGGGTATCCATTGTCGGTGACCAAATAATGGGCTTAAGTCCCATCCCTCTCGATAATTCTAGGATTCTACTCCTAGACAAACTTTTGGTTAAGTGATTTACCATGTTTTTCTCAAATTTGACAAATTCTAACTTAATGACATTACTCTTTTTGAGTTGTCTTATAGATTTATGATAAATCCAGATATGCCGATTCATCTTTTTGTTAGTACTCTTTTGATTTATTAGTTCTATTACGACCTATTATCATAATGGATTGATATAGCTAGAATTGGCTTAGGTACTAAAAGTAGCTCTGTGATAAAATTTTTAATCCACTATACCTCAGTACAGGTCTCTATAGTGCTCTGATATATAATAGTTTGCCTGTATGATCTCCAAGCAACAACAGCAATATCGAGAAAAAAGAAATATCTAGTGGTTAATTTAAGAACAAAAGAATCAGTAATCCAATTTGTATCACTATAACCCTCAACTATCTTAGGTATCCAGTGTAAAAAAGAGAAAGATCAAGAATTTCCTTATCATATCGGAATACCCTTTTAATGGCTGACCAATGAGATTGATTTGGATTTTGAGTATACATACTTAGTCTTCTTACAACATAGCCAATATCAAGTCTTATCCTATTTGCCATAGATAGGAGAGAATTTATGATTTGAAAGTATCTGATTTGATCAACTAGTTCACCTAAATTCTTTTTGAAATGAATACTTAGATCATAAGGGGTAGATATAGATTTTTTATCAAAGTAACCAAATTTTTGAATTATTTTCTTGATGGAATGAGCAAGGGAGAGAGCGATCCCTTCAGAGGATCTAATCAGCTTCATCCCTAGGATGATATCAGCTTCACCTAAATCTTTCATATCAAAGTGATTTGAAAAAAGATGTTTGATTTCAGATATGATTTTAATAGAAGTTTCAAAGATTAGAATATCATCGACGTATAACCAAAGGATCACACAATAATTGTCGATGATTTTGAAATACACACACTTGTTATGATCATTGATGGAGAAACCAAAGAAAAGAATGATTCTATCAAATTTTTCATGCCATTATTTAGGTGCCTATTTGAGACCATATAGAGATTTAACAAGTTTGCAAACCTTGTTCTCTTGTCCCTTTATAATGAATCCTTCAGATTGTTTCATATAGATCTGTTCATCTAGATCTCCATTTAGGAACGCAGTATTCACATCCATTTAATAAATGATCAACTTATGGATGGAAGCAATGGCAAGAAGGGTTCTAAAGATAGAGATTCTAGCTATAGGAAAATAGGTATCAAAATAATCTAAACCCTTTTTTCTGGCTATACCCTTAGCCACTAATCTAGCTTTATACTTTTCTATTGATCCATTAGGTCTAAGCTTCCTATATAATACCCACTTACAACCTAATGGTTTACTATTTGAAGAAGATCAGTTAGGATCCATGTTAGATTTTGGATAATTGAGTTGAATTCGGAGTTGATGGTTTTCTTCTAGAAAGGGGCATTAGGTAAAGACATTGCCTCTGCAAATATGGAAGGTTCACCTTCAACTAGAATTAACTAGAGTTTGATGTAAAATCTTTTAAATATTGTTGGTTCTATGAGATATTTAATTTATTTCACTGCTTGTTTATGATATCATGTTGAGATGCCTTGAATGCTTGTGGAGAGAGTTTTCTATAGTATGCAGTGGTTGTCGTATTTCCTGGCTCGTGATCTTGAGTCGGGGGTGTGACACCGAAAGAGTAAAAGTGGTTTTCTCTCTCACTCACTTGCTCTTTTTATTCTCTTTCATCCCTCTAGTAATCTCTTCCCTCTCTTTGAGCTAGCCTAGGGGAGCTTCCACTATGTCATCTCCCATTATCATCCTATGCATGATAAGAGACGGGGTGACATTCTGAGGAACCCTATGAAGTGATCTAGTTACCTAGTGGTTCATATCTACGAGGTAAGTAATTTAATGCTTCTTGGTGTGTTTTCTAAGAACTCTTGGAAGATTATAATTTATATTGCTTGATAAAATAGTTTTGATGGTTTTTGCATCTGTTTAATTAAATGGTCAGGCATGTTACATTTTTATATCTAAAAATGGTATAGGGATCAAATATGTATTTTGATATTTTCATAAATAAGTTAATTTGGATATGATATGTTTTGAGTAATAATTTTGAAATATTTGACTAGGTAACTTGTTAAAATACTTTTAATATATTTAACATATATAGTTATGATCTATGCTGGTCCCGCCAATAGGGATTATACGTTAGCTCTGTCCACTTATAATTTAAAAATCTACTTTTAACTCCGCACCACTGGTTATTAGAATAGTAATATTTGGATGCCATTATCTATTATCTATTATTCATTATCTAACCCATGCCACTGGGTTATGTGGCCATTGCCAAATATTGAACATATTATTAGTTTGTCAAAAAACAATTTTTAAAAGAAAACAAAATATTATTCTCTAATATTTGATAAAAATGAAATTTTGCCTAGTCAATGATATATTATTATGTTGATTTTATTATCTGTTGAAATGCTCTGACCCACTCTGAAACGATATGAAGCTTATTATTCTTCTTTCTCTATTTTTCAGATTTTGATCCTTGATGGGTTGCGAGACTTTGGAGAGCATGTTAGATTACTTGGAGCAATTTAGCAAATCTTAATTCTTGATGATTGAGGTTGTTTAATTATTGAATTAACATTGTTATGAAATAATTAGATTTGTTGTTCAAGTAGCTTTACATGCCTGTTTGGTTCGCCTTACAGGCATGTGGCATTTGTTATGTGTTAGGTTTGGGGCTTGATAGGTTGACCATCCAATATAAATTTCATAGTGATGAACCATTGAGCTACTAATGATCAGTACAATATGAAAGCATTCTCCTAGCTAGTCTCGTGCATATGTTGAATTAGAAACCATCAACCACCATGCCATATTGTTCAACACTTCTCTGTATGGAAAACTAATTGAAAACATGTGCCAATTGACCCAGTAAATTAATGGATGGGGACTCTTATAGATATGAAGTAAAGAAGGAAACGTCAAATAGTGGCAGCCATTATTAATGCTTTATATGCCACATATGTTAGACTTATTCCTAATTTACAAGATGCTTAATGAGTTTTAAAGAACCTATCATGAATGGGAAGCTGATTAGATGCTTCCTCTTCCAGGCAGTTCTGCAAACTCCTGCACTCTGATGAAATGGGAAGTGTTTATACAAGGGTTGTATAATTTACCCCTCTCACCAGAAACACACACACACAAATTAAAAACCCTCCGACTATTCCCATCAGAACTGTTGTTTTAATTTCTTCCCTCCCTCAGCTCTACCCCTGTCAAGATCCCATTCGCTGTCCTTCTTCTCCCAGCAATTCGAACACTTAAGTTGCCAACCCCTTGGCAATGGCGACCATGGAGAGCCTCATTTGCCTCGTGAATCAGGAATGGGAAGCTGATTAGATTTTCGGATTTAATCTTTTCTCCAAAAGGAGAAAGATTTATCACGAATGTCATGTGTCCATGTCCATCTTGCTTATAGTACATCAACTTGATTTTTCTTGCTGGAAAATGGATAAGACATAGTACTAGGATGTAATTGCACATGCTTTCAGAATTTAATGCCATATAATAATTTGCAGACTAGCGTTTTAAGCATCTTAAATAATTTGGAAGAACAACAAATTATATAGACATGTGTAATGTGTTGCTGGATTATAGTTTAGTAGTTTTGCTTTTATTCAGTATGTTAGTGATAAAAGAGACCAGGGATGGAATGTTCCCTTGACAAAGGTTGAAACTCTCTTTAGGGAACTCTCTACAAAATAACCACAATAACATATTTGCTAAGATATAGATTTTCTTTATAAATTTATAGATTCTAGAGGTAATACAATAGTTGATCAAATAAACAAAAGAAAACGATTAATGAAAAAAATAGTATGCCCTTAGATCTAGACTTGCATTATTTGCTCCAATATAGTCGCTGCCTTCCTATGGGAGGACAGTCGATATACAAGCACTAATAATTGTGCATCTGTGCAGAGAGCAATGAGATATTGTTTTCAATTTCAAGTAATCTAGTTTACAAGGGAGATTTTAAAAAATAGAATGAGAAGTCGTGAAGAAGAATTGGGTGGCAAAGGAGATGTAAGCAAGATGGCAGGAGTACAATTTGCATTGATTATTTTGACCAAATTTCATGACAATGTGAATATTTTAAGAGTTTATATAGATAATATTTATCATCCTAAGCCACATGCGTTTTGCATGGAAATAGACATCAAAACTACTGGAACTCTAGGTTCACTAATGGTTACAACGTGAAAAAAACAATGCAAAGAAGACGTACATAATAGCACATGTATGTCACATGGACTAGAGATTGGCACAGGTCCAATATTACTGCAAACACTCAAACATGTAGGATATGGATCAGGCAAATCAAAACTGAGTATTTGAATGCTAATATAGGTAAAGATATGGATGCCAATCTAGGTTAAGGTGTGGGTTTAGATGTGGTCAGGGTTTGACAAAGATAGGAAATTAAGAGTTTTAAATTATTTTGGTTCAAAGGCTAGCATTATTTTATGGAAAACATCATTTATTTTTACCAAAAAAAAAAGAAAAAAAGAAGGAGTGGCCTCCCTCCTACTTTTTCCTTCACACAGGACTTGGATATAGTTTTTGATCACAATTTTTCACCAAATTATAATACCGAGTTGTGTTATCATTAGATGAATGTATATGTTCATCAACATGCATAAAATCACTACATGTACGTTCATCACCTATTGCAACTGCTTCTTGTCCTCTACTAAAATCTATTAAATTTTTAATACTATGTCCAAGAGTATCTTTGAGTAAGCCCCTTATATCATCTTTTCCTACAGTATTTCTTTCTATGTTACTATATCTCTTGCCCAGATATGTAGCCCATGAATTGGGTTTCAAAAACTTTTTAGCTAGAATGCAGCGGATTAATAGAGATTTCAGTTTGAAAGATATTAATGCTAAAGCAATAAATAAATAATGGCAGGAATTAAAGAACAGAAGTGTAAAGAGATAAGCACACACAAATATAGAAAATTTATAGTGGTTCGGTGTATCCCACACCTACATCCACTCTCCAAGACTCTTGAAAATTTTACTATAATCTCCCTGATTACAGCACGATTGTTTTTCGAGCTTACAACTAACTCATTGTTTTCCGAGATCACAACGAAACCCAGTCGATTTTTACAGGATCACCAACCAAATCTTAACCCGTTTGTTTTTTTGGGATCACAAACAATCCAGCTGGTTTTCACAAGCTTACCAATCAAAACCTTTATACATTTGTTTTTCCGGGCTCACAAACAACCCAGTTGGTTTTCACAGGCTCACCAACCAAAATCTTAACTCTTGTTGAATCTCTTGATTCAACAACTTCGAATTTAGGTTTGGAAAAACCTTTATCAGTTTTTAGAGCAAATAAAACTGTTACAACAGAGTTTAAACAATATGTAATAAATGCTGCAACTAAGTAAACAAAGCTTCAAAGTAAATAAAATAATAAATATGGATCAGAAGCTTTGAAAATGGTCATTGGCTGCAGCTAAAGGTCCATGATGGCACAACAACAGCTTCTCTGTTGAATATTTCAACTGATTTTCTCATAAGATGGTTTTTCCTGAAAAAACTCTTTTGTGAGGGTTTGATCTTTGGAAGCTCAGATCCTGAGGATTTTGATTTTCTCACTTGATCCTCTCCTCCTATTTCTCTTGGTGCTTCTTTGAATTTATAGGTTACATACTGACTAGGAAGTACCAAATAGCCATCACACCAAGAAACTATCCATTGGCACCCAACAAAAGTACTGTTGAAAATAGCTGTTGGAGTTGTCAGGATAACAGGGGTCGGCTTTTCAGGTTCAGGGGTCGTCCCATATATTGAGGAAGACGGCTCACTAAGCATAGGAGTCAGCTCTTTTCTTCAATCCATATTAAATTCCTGCGCTAGCCTTAAAGGGTCGACTCTTCAATGTTGGGAGTTGACTCATGTAGTTAACGGTCAGCTCTTTAAAAACAAGGGTCGGCTCATTCCTTCAGTTTATATAAAATTTCTGCACTTGTCTCAAGGGTCGACTCTTCAATGTTGGGGGTCGACTCATGTAGATATTGGGTCGCCTCCTTAAACATAAGAGTCGGCTCATCTAGTTGGTCTTAGGCAATGATTCTTCTCTATTTCTCTTGAACTGTATAGGGGTTGACTCCTTAAATAAAAGGATCGGCTCACTCAGTTTACAGACAGAATTTTCAGATTTTTTGATTTTGTTTTTCTTGATTCTTTAGAGTTTGTAGGTGCAATTTTTGTCTTGAAATTTAAACCTTCACATTTAAGCCAACATCATTAGAGTACATATTTAACTCAATTATTTTTGTGATCACCTAAATCTATCCTTTAGGATTAACAGTATCCAAAACTAGAGGTGTGTTATATATAGAAGGGTTGGTTATATGGAAACAGCAATATGGACTTTTCATGAAATACCCATTCAGTATAATTCTTTAGAAAATAATTCCACACCAAATGTTCTTCAACAGATTTTGGAGTGAGAGAAGAACCATTTACACATTTTCGACATGGACATAAAATCTTTCCATTCATATTAGATTTCTCAAAAGCAAATATAATAAAATTCTGAACTCCATTCAAATATTCTCTACTGGATCTCGACTTATTTATCCAATTTTTGTCTATTATATTAGAATAATGATTGAATTGCAACTTATCCACAAAAGATAAATGAAATTAGACGTTAAGTGAGAAAGTGGAGGAACAAGAATATATAAATTCACCAAGTAATAATTGCAGTTCTATGTATCAATTTATCTAAAAGCAAACTTCATGTCAGATGCTCCGTGGCGACGGCTTGATCATTCTAACGTTATAATTGATTGTGATTGGTTAAAAACATCAGACCGTTTTCTTTAATCTTTCATAATTACAGCATTATAATGGTAATTGTTGGCTAACACTCTAGTAACATACATGGTGGCTTAAACCAGTAAAATAATGATTTTGCAGTTTTATGCTTATAAATTCCAAAATTACAAAAATTGATACTTCAAAAAATAAGGACTATTTCCTACACTAGCCATTCAGGACACTGATCTAATCTTTTTCTTTTAATCTATTCCTGACATTATGTTGTTTGTCCTACAATCTTTCTCAAATTAAAATACTCTTCATCAGTTAACTCATGAAAAGGTCCAATTATTACACAGATTTTTGAAATCACCATGAACCAATGGAACCTTTCACTCAAAATACTTTCTTTCAAGTTTCAGACATAGCTTTAAAGTTCATACTGCTATATGTGATCAAATAATTTCACTCAATTAAACCTAATTTTTGAATATAAAGAAACCACAAATGAGGCAGTGATGTATACAGAAATCAACATATATAGGAAAATTAAAAACCAATCTAGCAAAATGCTATAATGGAGTTGACATAATTTGGGTGAGATCTACATAGGTTAAACTATTTGATGCTTATCAAATCCTGCCTCCATAATGGTGAACAGTGTAAACTTACTGTATGCCTTCATGAACTGATATTAAGTATTATTTTCATGAATAAAGGATAGAAACTCTAAATCCCCCTAACCAGTTACATCCAAAATATGAAAATAATATCCGCTCAAAAGGGAAAATAACTAGTTTTTTAAAGAAAACAATCTCATGCTCCTCTTAATCAAATTGATATAATAGCAAATATGAAATAACAGCTTTCTTATTGGATTTTCACTAATCTTAGGAGAATAGAAACTTAGGGCATCAAGCAACAGCTCAAAAGAAAAATAATCTAAAAATAGAAAATCACTAGCGTGGAGATAGGACGGCTGAGATCCGCAATCAGAAGAGGTCAGTCGGCAGGAGGAGGGCAGTTGGCTAGAGCTTCAAGGAACACCGTGGATTGGCGGTGGGTACGGATAGCCAAGAGTAGAACAATAGGAGGAAGAAGTTGATAACGAAGAGGAGGCCAGCGGAGAGAGGGAGGAGGAGAAGGAGATCACATGGAGAGGAGGAGATGGTGCTTGATCGCAGTGATCGATGGGGGCTGAAGGGATTTCGGGCTAGACGATGGCGCTAAAGGGATTTGGGGCTAAGATGGAGGGGGTCGATTGGGAGGGGGGGAGTTAGGATATATGTGGGCCTGACGATGCTTATAAGTGTCATCATATATCGGCTTTCGATGACGCTTATAAGCATCAGTAATTATGGGCTTCCGACGCTTATAAGCGTCAGTAATTATGGGCTTCTTGGTGATGCATAACAAAAAGCATTGTCATAGCCCTTAATATTATGACTCTTTTTAGTAGCGTCGGCAAATGTTGGCGTTGCCGTGAACAAAATTACGATATTTCTATCTAGCGTCGGTATATCAAACTTGGAAATTGCCACTTTTTCTGTAGTATACTTTTCTCAATGGAGAGAGTAGGGCTCTTCCCTAACCCTTGTTTTAAAATAAATCAACTAATATTTGATGCTCATAAAATACATTCATTCGATGAAATTGCATCATTTATATGATTTGTTCTCAATCTTTATCATTTATATTTGTAGTTTTGTGTGTTGGTGTGGTCCCTCCTCATGTGGGACCCACATCATTTGAAAATAAAAAAAGGTTAAGATAATGTGGCAGTGTTTTTTTTTTTCGAAAACAGCTTGGCCTAGTTGTATATGTAACTGTGGGAAATCGTGTAATCGGGTAATGGTAGAAACAAAAAAGAAAACAAGAAGAAAACGAAAAAGAAAAAGAAAGAAAAGGGTGCTATTTTGTCGGATGATCAGATAGTTAATTTTATCTAAATTTGGCTAAAATTTCAGCTATTGTTCCAACATTGAGAGCTACAGGTTGAATAGTTGGATTTTTGAAAAGCTTTGGTTATTAATTATTTTCAAGCAATCAACACTTGGTGAGAATCTATTTCTATTTTGTTGTCTATTAGTTGAAATCTATCGTTATTGGTGATATAATGTTTTTGTTGTGAAAGCCAATATTCCAATCTTGCATGATGTTTTGTGTAACCTCTAGTTAAACTAGAAATGACCTACTGTAATCTCATTATTTTAAAATAGTGGATGATTTTTTGGTTGAACTAGGGTCCCGTAATTTTTTCTTCACAATTGATGGATTTTCCATGTTAAAAAAAAAATTGTGCTTCCCATTTTGTTTGTGGATTGCTTGATTATTTTACTGATAATTGCTTGTTGTAGAGGTTATTATTGGCTTGAATGGAGGTGGATATCGTATTTAATAATAAATTTTTCAAGCCTCATATTCTCTAGGGCCTTGCCCTAGGAAGTATGTCGTCATGTCATGTGGCCGACTTGGGTGTTGGGTTCAGGGCGTGACAGAAATGGTATCAGAGCTTAAGGCTATGATCACTAGAGACATGATAGAAGTAGCAGAAATGGATTTGGAGCTTAAGGTTAAGATCACTTGGGGCTCTAACATAAGTGGTATCAAAATTTAAGTTTATGATTGCTAAAGGATGTACCGAAAGGGATCTGTAGGATATGACTTTTGACGGACAATTTGTGTCTTAGGGCTTAAGATTATGATCACCAGAAACATGATAGTGTTAGAAGTATGCCCTAGAAGCCAACGTGGCTGACGCATATTTGTAATCTGGGGCATAAATTTGTAATTGACACTTATTAATAAATAAGATTGGGTAATTAGTTTTTCATTCATGTTTATATGTGTCCATGAATCGTCCAAGAAATTAATAGATAATGACACATATTCTCAAAGGAGTTGAGAATTTGAGACATGTGTCATTAGGGATTAATTTCTAAATGCTCCTGATCGATGGATCCATCACGAGGGACGGTGATCGATCCGCTGAGATTAGTGCACAGATCACTTAGTCAGATGGACGAGTCTCGAGTCTAGGTGTAGAGACACTAGAGTGATTATGTAAGTACTTGTTAGAGAACAAGGTACTGAGCGTGACCAAAGATAGTAGTCACATGAATGTCTATCCACTCCTCAGTGACTACTTATAATGTAGTTATATGACTGGTCCTTTGACCTGCGATGCCTCAGCTATTCACTATGAGGTTGCTGTAGTTTGATGAGCATGTGAACTTGGGCCCTAGCCATTCGGATCCTTGTAGTGCGGATTGGCTACGGTAGGTTCATTTTAGAATAGGGTTGTATCTAGATGGGATCTATCGATCTTATAGATTAGGAGTGATCCTATGTGATTTATTAGACTGAGTTCAATAAATTTTGACCAGGTATTGTGAAAAAAGAGTTCTCCATATCTTGAACTGAAAGTCGTATAAATTTAACATATGACGGACGATGGAGTTTGACGAGATATCCATAACCTCCGTCACGTCGGGATCCATGATAGAGGGACTGTATCATACGCTAACTGCACCTAAAGATTCAGACATTCCATTCTGTTGGGTTGCCACCATATACTGCTAGGTGTCACTAGTGGATTGTGAGACTCGAAGGCATTCACTTGGTGATCAGTGAACCCTGAGAGTTAGAACTGAAATCGTTTACATCAACTGAAAGGAGTTTCAGTGATATTGAGATAGAGATCTTAATATGTTTCTTCAACTACCAGTCAGAATAGAACCTACGGGGTCATTACACATAGAGAATTTAATTAGTCAGATTATCATAATTGTGATTGGAATCCACAATAGAAATCAATCATCAATCATGATTGGTGATTGATATTAACCCACTAAGTTTTAGTAAGTTAATGGAAGAAGAATTAAGTGGAATTGATTGCAATTGGATTGCAATTGGGCTGATTTAATGAGCCCAAGTCAAATTGGGTTCGGACCCAAATTGATTTGGGTTCATGGATTGGTTCAATTGATTAAACCAAGAATTTGTGCGGATTTTAAAGACCACATTGTCGTCGTAGCATGAATATGACTTAAGTCATGTTCATACTATGCAGACTTTAAAGTCCACATGGCGTCGTAGGATGCATGCTCCCAAATCAATTAATTTTCCTCAATGAGATTAAGAAAAATTAATCAATTGATTAAATGGACGGCATATCATGCATCTATGAGCACAAGAATTGGACACTAGGCATTAATCCAAGAGTAGGTTATAGTCCCATACTCCTAATTAAAGATTAGGAGAAGCGCTTAAACCCAATCTATAAAAAAGTAGCAAGGAAGACATTTATGAATTAATTCTCTCCTCTTCCTCTCTACCGCCTCCCTTTCTCTTTCTTCTTCCTTCCCACGGCAGCAAGAGGCTTCCCTTCTTCTTTCCACGGCAGTAAGGGGAGATTCAAGTTCATCTTCTTCCAAGTGTTGGAAAGAAAGAAAGAAGAACCTAGGAAGAGATCAATTCGCCCAAGGAAAGAAGGAGTTCTTTCCTCCACGCCCAAGCCCATTCTTCCTCCTTCTCCACGGCAGCAAGGGGGTCCTCTGCATTCTCTTCTTCCACGGCATCAAGGCAAGGAAGATCCATGCGCAAAGGTTTTTCCTTTCTCTTCCTCCGTTGCGAGTAATATCAAAGAAGAAAAGGGTTCTTCTTCAAAGAGGTATGTTGCAGATTTTTTCCAATCTATTTGATAGTCATGAGAGGTCTTTGCAAGGAGCTAGCACTCCGGTAAGACCCTATCTCAAATGATTAGATCCTCGTGTGGATACCTGTAGAGGCCGGACACATGTAGGCTTAACCAGAAACCTAGAAAGATCATCAGGCTGCGGTGTTCTACACCTGCGAAATTTTTTTGATAGATGAAGATCTTCAAATTAATAACTTCTAATTTTTGTTTCAGTTTTATGAATCTTAATCAACCCTCCTCAGATCCTAATCTTTCCTCCAATGAGTTCAAAGATCTTCTGGATTGGATCCAGAAAAATTTTTGAATTCTATCAATTCGAGGCGCGTTCATTTTGATGAACGACGCCTGTTCGAATTCTGCCTGCGAAACGTCGCATCGAACGGGGCGTACTCAGCAGATAGAAGTAGCAAAATAGATATGGAGCTTTAGATGATAAGAATCACAGGGACTCTGATGTAAGTGGTATCAAAATTTTGGTTTATGATTGCTAAGGGATGTACCAGAAGTGATCTATAGGACATGGCTTTCAATGGACAATTTTTGTCTTAGGTTATAATTGCAGGGTTGACAAAATTTGGGGATCTTATTGATTTAGAAATTATTTAGCAAACTCAATAATTCAGTGGGTTTTTTATTCAGAGTTGCATAGCGAAAGTATGGTGGGTTAAGTTTATTTTAAATTTGTTCTAAAATATTGACTCTAAGTTGGAGAGTGTTTGGTGGACTTGGTTGTGATTTGTTTTTTCAATTATAAAGACTACTTAAGAACTCGAGGATGAGATAAAGATTGAGTATTTTCAACTTTTTGAAGCCTTAAGTATGTTAATTTCGAGAATGATTTTTTTTTAGGGGAGAGAATATAAGAACCAATATTTTTTTTAAAAGAGTTGGGCTTGAGCGAGTCACTGGCCACGTCAGTGCTTTGCCATGTGTGGTAAGGAGGAAGACACTCGATAGGAGTCTTCCTCTTCTTCGTTTCTAACGGACGTCAGGAACCCTAGGACGCCAGATTTAAGCAAAGCTTTAGGGCTTCTCTATACAAGAATGACGTCCTTTTCTGCTTAGGCATCCCCACTTTCGAAGCCATCCTCCATCGCCGCCGATTTTGAGAGACTTTTTTTTGGGTCTTTCTGCGGAAGGATCTCTTAGGATTTTGCCTGTCAATCTTGCCATTATAGGTCACTCAAGACAAGGTATGGTTATCAAACCTTTCTTTCTTATCTTTTTCGGTCTTTAGGCTACTGTTTTGCACCTTAAATCTGACTAACAAGTTGCTAGATTAAGGATAAATAGAGTCATAGACAGAATCTCCCCTTTTTCATGTTGTTTTTTGATTTTGGCCGACCTCCATCGGTTGTGGCTCGCCATCATCGGCCTGCCACCAGACGCCATCATCACCGGTGAGCTGCCACCTGAGGCAGCCTTCCTTTGTTTCAGGAAGAAGAGAGAGCCTCACGGTTCTTGCTTCTTTTTCTCTTATTTTTTCTATCTCTTCTTTCATCCTCTTTTCTCTTTGTATCTTGATATTTTCTCTCTCTAGTTTTTTCAAAAAAGTTTTGGGTGAAAGAGATTTAGTCGGTAGTCCTAGGTCATACGTGATGGTAGGACCCTTTAGTGGACTAATAGAGGGTTTTGGATTGTCGGTTACCTCGAATGATTTCTAATGTTAATTTAGTTTTGTAGTGGACTAATGATTCTGAGCAAGAGGATATTGAGCAAGGTTTTGCATACCTCGATTTGTAGATTGCGGGATAGATAGGTGACTAGTTTGTCTGAAATTTGGCATAGAGGTAAGAACCCTTGTACACTTGCATGCATGTTTATAGATATTTTATTCATATATATATATGTGATATGCTAACGATCAAGATAAGTAAGATATAAGAATTCTTTCATGATGGTTTTATATTAAATTATATTTGATCATGTATGCTTGTGATTGATAGTATGATGGGAGCATATAACTTACATTTTATAATCGAACTAATGAACATAGTGCTTTGGACTAATCATGTTATATAGGTTCCTCCATCATGGGCGGGAATCACGACACTTATTGATTGCCCTATTATGAGCAGAAAAATATAATACCTATCAATGCCCCATTATGGACAGAAAATATGACCGTGGTTAGTCTAAAGCTAGAAATAAAAGAAATTGATATATGGATGTTGAATTGAGTGAAAAAGGACTCTGGGCTGACTCGTTATCATTAATTGTTATGTCATAGGTTAAAAATATGGTACTATTGATTGTCTGCATAGGCGAAAATGCTGATACCTATTTGATTGCCTCATCACGGATGAAAAACATGATCAAGATTTGGCCTAAAGTTGAAACGATAATTGATCTTGGATTCCGGATCAGGTAAAAGAGCAGAATGAAAATCTTCTTAAAAAACACTATTACGGATATATGAGATATCGTAGGATATATCATCTTGAGTGATGGAGTTTTATTGATATTTGATGTGCATATGTACATTATTTATTCGAGCATTGTTGATAGTCGGTATGTGATTTTATGATTGTGTTGTAACGATTTCTTGCTATTTTCAAACTATATTATTGTGTTGGTGGGATGTGTGGAGATTCTTACTGGGTTGTTAAGCTCACACCATCTTTTTTTCTTTTTTCTTTTAGAGTCATAGGATGCTTGGTACTTGGCTGTGACTGGGATCACAGTTTGAATGATGAATAGAATAGATAGACCATCACTGGTACTAGTCGGATGATTAACTTTGTAATTATATAAATTTTATTATTTGTTATGAATTGAGATCCTTATTGTTCAATGATATTGAGATTGTTAATATATTTCATGCTTTGTATATTCTCTAGGGCCTTGCCCTTGGAGAGTATGCGGTCGGGTTCATGTGGAAACCATGGTGTTGGATTTAGGGCGTGACAACAGTAGTTGGGGGGTTCCCATCTCTAGTAAGAGACCATCTTTAGTTGATTACATGGGCTTAATATAGTAGTTCTTGGAATAGGTTGGAGGATTGGAAGTAGAAGGCACTTTCTATGATGAGCAGGGTCACACTTATTAAGTCAGGTCTATTAACTTTTTCTTGCAAATTTAATGTCAATTTAATTATTCAAGGGGTTATACTTCTGAAATTGGAGAGTATTATCAAGAATTTTTTATTCAGCTCAATTGATAATCCAAAAAGGTGCATTTGATTCTCAGGAATCGTGTATGTGGGCCTATTCGGGATGGAGGCTCGAGATTTTTCTTCTTTGGTGGCGAGAGATGAGGCATGGATGGCTAAACATGCAATGAGGTTTCTTGTAGATGGGGGATGGTTTTCAAGAGCTCTACTATACGGCAAATATGGTACCTCGGCTATTATGTCTATTCCAACATATACTCCATGCAGTTCTCCATCATGGATGAAGATTTGCTCTTATGTTCTACTTATATTTGCTAATCTTAATGGACTACTGATGATGGTGCCATCCATTGATGTGATTCTATGATCCATGATTATCATCCACACCCCTAGCTTGAATGTAGAGTTGGGCAACGGGCCGTGCCGGGCCGGTCCGGCCCAGGCCCACCGGGCCCAGAGGTCTAAACGGGGTCGTTGCCGGGCCCGGCCCGTTCAGCACGGAACGGCAAGCCCGGCCCGGCCCGGCCCCAGGCCGTCTATTGACGGGCCGGGCGGGCACGGCACGAGACAGGGCCGTGCCTGGCACGGCCCGCAACGGGCGCAAACAGGGCCGTTGCCTGGCATGGCCCGTCTGGTGAGGGAGGAGAAAAATAGCCGTTTCCAACGGCTATTTGGGAAAATTCCTATTTTACCCTCCTAACAGTCCAAAAACGGCTAAATTGAGGGGTATTTTGGGAAAAAAAATTTTTTGGGCTTCTATAAATAGCCCTTTCCTCCCTCATTCTTCCACCACACAAACCAACTATTCTCTCCTTCTCTACTACTATTATTTCTCTCTCTAAAGTGCTCTTCTAGCAATTTAATTTTTAGTTTGCATTTAGCAAGTGTTCAAGTGCTACACAAGAGGAGGTTCCTGTTGAGAAAAGAAGGTCACTCCTGTTGAGAGCACAAGAGGAAGCTCAGAATCTCGGCTCTGCCTCTGCTCTCCACCCTCTACTCAATTCCTCCATTGTGGTTAGTTTTTATTTTTTGAAATTCATCAATTTAGATATGTCATCTTTTGAGGAAAGTCAGTTTGGCATTCCTCCTGTTTCTGAGGGAGAAGAAACTAATCCCCCAATCCCATGTTCCTAGTTCCTCTAGAACTAGTGAACTGAGTGAAGATCAAACCTCTTCTCGTAAGAGGACTAATGCCTGTATGGAATGAATTTGATAGAGTTATGGTTGATGGAGTCTGGAAAGCTAAATGTAAAAAATGTGCCAAACTTTATTAGTTGTAGTAGTAGTGGGGGAACAGGGCATTTAAAAAGACATCAAGAGAGTCATAGGATGCATGATTCTCATGCTCAAACTCAAAGTACCCTTAATATACAAGGGGGATTACTTGTAGGTAATTTGCATATAATTCATTAAAATCAAAAGAAAAGCACTTTGATAAAAATGGATAGTTAAGGATGAATTACCTTTTAGTTATGTGAATCTTTTAATTTTGAAGAATATGTTCAATTAAAACCTACAACCTGCTTACAAAAGAACTAGTAGGCGTACATTTAGAAGAGTAGCTATGACTAACTTTTTAGCAATGAAACCAAAGTTTATTTGAAACACTTTCTACTTTAAATGTAAAAATTTCATTAACTTCTGATATTTGTCAGGCATCTGTAGGTAGTAATTGTTTTAATGCCATTACTGCTCATTATATTGATAATGATTGGCAATTAAATAAACGTATTCTTGCTTTTCGTGCTTTTGATTTTCCACATTCTGGCAACAAATTTCAAATATCATTTATCAACTTTATGTTCATATAATATTAATGATAAAATTATGTCTATTACTTTGATAATGCATCTAATAATAATTCTACTGTTGCATTATTAAAAGACTCATTGCATCCATGTTAGATGGAAATTTATGCATATTAGATGTGCATGTCATATCTTAAATCTTTCTGTTCAAGCTGCATGGGCATGATTCAAGATGTGATTGGTAAAATTAGAAATGCAGTTTCTTTTATTCATGCTTCAAGATCAAGACTTCAAGAATTTAAGAACTATATATAAATCATGGTAAATGTTTTAAAAATTTAAACTTGATGTAATTACTCGTTGGAACTCAACATATAGCATGATACATATGCATACCCATATAAAAACTTATTAAGTGCATATATTAATGATCGTGGATTAGGCTTTACATTGACTGAAACTGATTGGAATAAAGAAAAAATTTGGAAGATTTTTTGCTTAGTTTTTATAATGCTACCAATGTTCTTTCTGGTATTATTATCCAACTTCATGTTCATTTTTACAACAAGCATATATAATTAGTCAAAAATTTGCAGAACATAGATATGATGATGTTTTAATGCCTATTATTGACCTAATGGAATCTAAATGGAATGAGTATTGGGACAAGATATGTCCTATGCATAACTTAGCTGCTGTATTTGATCCTAGAGTTAAATTGAATGGCGTGCTAATTTTACTTGATGCATACTGTGAAAATATGATTAAAGATCCTGAACTTGCTAAAAATGAGGTAAATAACTTCTTTATGATATTTATGCTATATATGATGAAAAATTCGTGGATCTAGAACACAAATACAAACCTCTATTTCTTCTTCTAGTAGTTCTCGTTCGTCATCTATTTTTTCATTCATTGTACAGAGAAGACACACACATGCTTCAAGTTTATCTTCATCTCTTCATCTTTAAGTAGTGAACTAGAATTTATTTACGAAATGATCTTCAGTCTGCATATGATGAAATGAAATAGAGAATCTAGATTATTATCTTGGTGGAGAGTGTAGAAATCAATATCCTTTATGTCTGCAATTGCACGCGATATTTTAGCTGTGCCGATGTCCACGGTAACATCGGAATCCGCTTTTAGTGCAGGTCGGCGTGTTCTTGACGAAAAGAGAAGTAGGATGCGGGCGAAACGGTGGAGATGCTTCTCTGCTTCAAAGATTGGTTGGATGCTGAGGCAAGACTTCAAGATAAAGGTGGACATAATACAACATCCTCTAATGATGATGATACAAACACTACTGAAGACTGAGAGTGAATACTGATTCACTAAATCACTGATGATTAGTAAGATTTCTTAATTTTTTTAATTGTACATTTTTATTGTATTCTGGAGGTCAGACCAAGGTCCAAACCTCGGCCCTTTCTTATTGTATTCTGGAGGTCAGACCAAGGTCCAAACCTCCTTCATGTACATTTGATTTAAATTAATAAACTGGTAGGGGTCTATGCCAAACCCCCACCATTAAGGTGGCTTTATATTCATAAATCCTTAGTTTTAATATTTATTAATTTATTAAAAAAATTTATGAAGCATTAATTTTATCGGGCCGGGCCGGGCCCAGGCCCGGACCGTGCCAGGCCGCGGGCCAGCCCGGCCCAGGCCCTTATGGGCCGTGCGGGCTAGCCGCGGGCCGTGCCGTCTTGGCCCGGGCCTAGAGCGGGCCGTGCCGGCCAGGCCCGAAGCGGGCCGTGCCGGGCTCGGCCCGCGGGCCAGTAACCTGTGACCCAGCACGGCCCCTTAAATGGGCCGTGCCAGGCACGGCCCGGCACTGTAGCTATCGGGCCGTGCAGGCACGACCCGCTTCGTGCCGGGCCGTGCCGGGCCGTGGGCGGCCCCGGACACGGCCCGGCCCAGTGCCCAACTCTACTAGAATGTCTGCTCCTATTGTTACCAATTTGCTACAAGGCTTATGGTCAAGAATCTCTTGCTAATTATAGAAAGGGAATAGAATCAATCACTTGTCTCCCTGCTCTTTGCAAGGAATTATTTGATAAGGTACTCTCTATCTTAGTTCTGGTGGTGATAGTGTTGATAGGTTAGGTTGGGTCTATTTGCTAGTTTGACGATCAGAGCATCAGATCTTATAAACTCTTTTTATCTAAACCTCAACCAAATTGTCAAATTGACTAGGTGTCCATCCTAGAGTTCCTCTATTTATGTCCAGGCTCCCCTGTCGAGCTATCTTACATCAGTGGGTTTTCACATACAAGTCATTGTGACTTATGCCTGGATGTTGATGAGTCGACAGTTCATGTTATTCTGCAATTCAGATTGGCATCTCAAGTTCCCCACTCTGTAATTCATCTACCATCTCTTTTTTATCCTTGATGACTTCCTACAGGTTATTAGGGAGGGATCTTCCTGTGATGATGGAAGATCTGAAGTAGTTTTGGTATATACATTGCTTATTATATTTGGTTAGCCAGGAATGATCGTATTTTTAGGGTATGAGGCTGACCCCAAGAGTGATTATCATTAAAGCATCCACCGGTAACATATGGCTCTCTCTATGCAGTTTTGGCTTCCATGTAGGCAATATACTTTCTTGGAAGCCACCATATCTGGCTTCTTCAAGGTTAATCTTGATGGTAATATCAGATGCTTTTGTGGATCTGCCTTTGTTATAAGAGTGCTAAGTGGAGCTTTATGAGCCATGGGAGGTATCAGAATTTTTTGACATTACAGTCCTAATCCCCGAATAAGTGTATCTTGGGAGGGCTGGCTTTTGCTGCACAGACATTAAAGGCCTCCTATATTTATTAGCAATATAGGAGGCCATGATGCACAATGACCCCATGCATTCGGACCGCGATGGACAATACTTAGGTTGTCTAGCATATCTTCTTAAAATTAGGAGTGCAAGCATCCGGAAAATTTGGCAAGTCATGAGTCAACCGAGTTAAATAATTAGAAGTCAAAAATCAATTTAATTCAGGTAGCATGAAGAAATGAACAATTGACTTTGGACCATTAACCTCCGATTTTGGACCTATCTGTGGTCATGATTTGACTCATTTCATTTCCCAACCTACCTTGCCATGCTAAACTTCAAATGAACTTTTTCTCAATACTTGATGCCACGTACTTGAGCCATCTTGACTAATGACCCAGTACTAAATTTTAACTTGTCTTAACCAAGTCACAATAGACCATTGAGTGTTCTGAACTCGTACTTTAATTTCCACGTCTAGATCGTACTCCCAAGTTTAGACAAAAACTTATATTGTTTTTTCATTTGAACTAACACCCAATCATTGAAATCTCCATTAGCCATCCATTAGACCTCTTTAACATTGATGCACATGTCAAAGTTCCTTATCATTATGGGAAGCGAGTGTTTTGAAGTCTAAAGTTGATGTGTGTATTAGTGAAATTATTTGATAAAAATTGATGTACCTTAGAACCAGCCATAGCTCGTAAAAAGGGTCGGCCAACTAAAGCTCGCCATGAAGCCTCTGAATCGACAACCAAAAGTCTACCATTTGGCAAGCCTAAAAGTGCATGGGTGACTTTAAATTTCAAAAATGGCTAGCGACACATTGGCTGTGATCTTGAGCGTTTCCACAATCACATGAGCAAGATGAGCAGGGCATGATATGTGTGCGAAATACTGCACCTAATTCTTGGAGTATGCAGAGGCCTGCCAATCACAGCTGACCTATGTGTCCAAATTCTTGGGTGACAGGCGCTTGCTTTCGCCTATACAATTCACTCTCGATGATCTTTCAAATAAATGCTTTGGTGCTTTGACAGATTATCATGCTGTCACCCACGAAGAATCTTCTCTGTTCTCTGGCATATCTCCTGACTCAGGCATGGGAGGATCTCCTGCCGGATACACATTGGCAAAAGCTTCTTCATCTTTGCTATTTGAGGTTGGAGAATGGTCGCAAACCAGAACCCGGACACAACCGTCCATTCCAAACCACAGCTTTCTACGATACGAGCAGGTCATTGTCGAGCTCTCTATCATCCTCCTACTCCGCATCTGGGTCAATCCAGTCCTCAGTGTTGGTGAATTTCTTGTATTTCACTGTTTGGAGAAGAGATTTTCTGACATGAAATATAGTTCATAAAACGCACGTCATTCTGAGAATGACTACAAGCATAAGCACAAGATCAAAGTATGGATGAGGACATATATGGAATCAAATCATCATTGCTCCCTTCATAAGTTGAAATTTAGATTCCTGCATAGGAGCCAGAAGCTGGAAGATAAGAATTTTACTGAAATGTAAATCAGTTGGATTCTTAAAGTGGTATATATAAAGTATGATACCTAAGTTCTCATGAGTGCCAGAAAGCATGTTGTAGATCGAACTTTCACGCAAAGATTGGGATGCTCATCATTACAATATGCAAGAGAGAGTAAGATTCCACATAACAGTTCCCCTCTGAACTCAATCCACTGACCCAAAATAAAATAAATGGCTAAAAGATCAAACAAAGGATAAAAAGTGCTTCCCTTTCCGAGAGATTCTATTCTACAGCTATTGCTCGGTTGTTCTGCCGACCTCTTTACAGGTTGCTTTACTTTCTCATCCCTGCCAACAGATTTCCTAACTCCAAACCTTGTATCCTAGGGTGACATTATTTAAATTAACAAATGAAGCATCCAACCGTCCTGAAACCTAGTAATTTTAGAAGTTGGTTACTCTCTCAGATTTTCAGCAATGCCATAATTATAGACAAATGGGTTCTTCACCCTTAAGACTCCCTATCCAAAGGGCACATTTTATCACAGTTTTGGATAGTTCCTCCTCCAAAGGGATGCATTAAAAGTTCTGTAGTGATATGCAAGTATAGTATACATTTTTTATTATTTTACAGTGGAGAGTATGATTGAGAAATGGGTACTGAATATGGAACTAAATAGAGCTAAAACTTCTAGGTGCAGCTGCAAATCTTATCTTAGATAAACTAGATTTAAGACAACACACTTTAACAAACAAATCAGTATCAGATCACTTGCACCAGCATGCAATCATCTATAGGATTTCATCGACATGAATGAAAATTCATGGAGAGATCCACGTGAAAGACTTGCACCAAACTACCATTAGTCCATGGAACTGTTAGGATCATAGGGCACAGGCACCAAATTAATGGCCTCTTCATGGTAGTGATGCCAAAAAAGATGCTTGAGCTGGGTCCCCGATAGATATAACAACATATATGGTAGATAGATAAAAGTAAGGAAGCAATAGATGGCTCAAATACTCCTTCAGCAAAACCACACAAGTACTTGCTTGATGGCGAGATAGTCACTTCCTTTTCAAAGTAAGGCCAATGGGGAGGCTTAATCTAAGCGGGATCACAAGGAGGAGCCTTGTCCAATTCCTCTTAATTAAACTAACAAACTCCCACATGGACAAGAATCAAACTTCTGCAACGCTGTCTTATGGCATGCTATATAAAAGGGTCCCTTGGCTCATCTTTTCTGCAATCAAACATTTGGTCACATCTCCTTCGTCCAAGACCTTTTGGCATTGAGCTTGGACAAAGAAAGTGGTGTCAGGATGGTAGGGGTTTTTAAATAAAAGAACCCATTCTTTGGTGATGATTCATCCTTTGTCTTCACCTTTCAGTTTTTACTTTAATCCGCCGACCAATCCACGCTGCAGCTCTTCTCTGCCCGTGAAGTCATTCATAATAGCCACACGGTTGACAGAGCAAACATGAGTACTAGGGATTGTTGGAATCAGAGCTTTTCCAAACTAGCATAAATGATTGGTTTACAAACTGGAAACGGAACTTGTATAATTTAGTGCTTTGATATCTTGTTTAGATTAGTATAATGAATACAAGAATGATACCCACCTGCGATGCATGGGGAGATATTAAAAATATATAAATAAATTTATATAATAAAAAATAAATTATATTTGGAAAATAGAATAAAAAATTATAAGTGGAATGTATTTAATAATTAATGATTCTTTCACGATAACAGTCGGCACGCTAATCCTTTCAATCACTTCAATTGTTGTGCCACCGACTAGATATATTTTTTTAAAATTTTTTCACATGTCAAACTTAAATAAGGCTTGATAAAAAATAATTAAGAAGAGCTTTTGTGTTTTCCAAAATAATTTTGAAATTTTTGCTCGACTGGTTTTTTTCTTGAGGATTTTTAAAAAGAGTTCCTACATTACTAAAATAATTAATAAAAGATTCTGCATGTCCTAAAACAATTAAGAAATTTCTACGTGGAGAAAAATGTTTTCTACAATAGTTAACAAGAAGGCATCCTAAAATAATTTTTTCCTCTTAGAAATTTCTAAATGGATGGCTTCAAATATTTTTTTCATATATTTTTTTCTAAAATAATTAAAAATATTCTAGTGCTTGGTAATATTTCTAACGGCATCTGATGGATGAAGACTCTGCATATGGACCACAAACGGACGGCTTCAAATATTCCCTAAAATTTCTGCACTTTCCTAAAATAATTATGCATGGAGACAAATTAATTTTTCTAAAATAATTTCTACATGAAGACTATAAATGGACACCTTTTTATTATTTATTTTTTTAAAAATAATTTTAGATACTTTTAAACATATTTAGATAACTCTAACATATATAGATATGTTTAACATACTTAGATAATTTTATACTTTGATGATTTTAACATATATAGATATATTTAACATAGTTAGATAATTTTATGCTTAGATGATTTTAAGGTATCTAGTTAACATTATATATATATATATATATAATGCAAGTGGCCGTAGTTAGCTACAGAAAGGGCTGGAAGGGAGAGAAGTAGAAGCAAGTTAAAGAGGCTACACCTCCTCCAAATCCAAAGTCAGAACCAATCTAAAAGAGTGACTTGTAGAAGTGCAAGATCTTAGGATTGTGGATAGCCTATCAATTGTCATGTTCTCGCCAGTTGCCTCATCCTTCTGCATTATCTTTTTGAAATTATCCACTCACGTACGAGATCATATGGACAAGCTTCCAAACCCTCTGAAGATTCCTCACATGAAAACCCATAAAACTTCAGATAATGTCCAAATGGATGCATGTTTTTCGAGACTGACGCTCCAAACATAGTTACAATCTTCTCTGAAATATTGGAGCTATTTTCCATTTTTTTACTGACTGAACAATTCCCGAATTATGCTCAAAAAACTGAAATAAATAAAAAGTTACTCCATTTGTCTCAAACTATTCATGAATTTATAATTTACATGGATCATACACAATTGATTCAAAAAAACTTGTTAACTTGCATATGAATTATCTCATATCTTCTAGTTCATGGAATTGTTCTTGTAGTTACTGTTCTTGCCTTTCATGCTTGTTTTGATGTGAGTATACATACTTCAGTATCTTTACTTTTTTATATCTGAATATCGAGACAAACTCTTCACATGTTTTACCTTAGCCGATTGAATCGCTTGCAAAAGCCAAACCTGTTACTATGCCTCCGAAGGCTGTCTTATATATAATCTTGGCCTAAAGGATCTACTTTTATTGAAATTACCTTAGTCTATTTGCAATTGATTCGCAATAAAAAAATTAATTACCTTTCTTATTAGGATAGGAAATGGTTTGAGACAAGAAAGTGGGTTTCAGTTCATACATTGTACTGGGCTAGAGGTGATACCATGAAGGAACCGCTTAGTAATGTTCTATCCCGACCTTTATATATGATTTTATAGTACTTTGAGGGCTTAAATTCTAAGCAGTAACGTTGATCTCCTTACCTGCCGATAAGCAGTATTGGCTTCTTCACGATAAGTCCCCCTTTTGGCTAATCTTGCAATTTCCCAAAATTTAGCCCAGGTTCTAGAGGGTTAACACAACAGCCTAACAGTTGGCCCGCTTAAGCCTTTTATGGAGCTGTCCCAACTTTGAGGTGTGTTCTTAGCTAGTACCATAAGATTTGGATGATGATCATGATGATGATCATGGCGTCGTCATTCATAGCTTGAGCCCAACAAACAATCCCAACAAACTAATAAACAGACCTACTAATCTTAATTTAAAAGGATGGACTCCAAGCCTGTCAGTATCAAATGCAAATTAGCGAAATAATTCTTCCTTTTACTCTTCGCAAGGGAGTCACTCTACACCTTAGCCGGCACATATCGTGTTGGAAGTGAACTCAACCAAGGCCCAACAACTTCTAAGTCTGACATCTCACTCTAATTAGTCCAAGTAAATGTGATCATCCATATGAGGCCCATAGATCTCTAAGCACATCCCTAAAGGTCCAATCTGGTCAGACCCTGATAACATTGAGGTTGAAAACCCTAAAGAAATGATATTGCCCATATTGATTAGGTCAAGAAACGAAACTAAGCTGAATCATCCTTCTAGATTCTCCAAAACATGATTTTTTTTTCAGTTTTATACATTTTTGATGTTAATCATTTGTAATAATGTGAATTCCCAATTAACAATGTCCATTGTTGGTTTTGCATCAATAGGATTGATGCCTCGATTTTACATGAATAATTTTTCCGTTGCTTCTTTTCTTTATTCAAGAGACTAACTTTAAAAGCATATGAATGATGTTGTAGATTCTAGCAACAGCTAGACTATTAATACTGCCATAAATGAACCAATCATGGAGAAGGAGGTAATCCTTTGACCCACTCAACGAGTCTCTTACAAAATTAAGAAAAATAGAAAAAGTTTTGGTCCTCTTTTCTTTTATTAGTCAATAATAAATTAAGTTACATAGTGCTATTTATACTAGGAGGTTCAGCCTTGCATATTTCGAGTCATTCCTTTTCTAGTTAATAGATGATGTAGCTTTCCCAAAACAAACATAACTAGTAAAAATAATTATAAAAAGGCTAAAATCCTATAGAAAGTAGATCTCAATTTCTATATCAACTTTTTCTTCAATCATTTCATTTCATACTTCTCAAAATTAATAGCAGATATATGCAATCAAAGTTTTTCTAAAAAGAAAATTTTTATATTGATCGACTCAAAGCCTAAATGGTGAGTTTAACCCTAAATGCTTAGTGCACAACACTCTTAAGACTTGAAAAGTTACTTGACTTCTAAAAAAATTATATTTCAATTGGATGTCTTACATGCAAGTGGCTCTCTAAAACTGTGGCACATGATTCAACTTTAATATGGTAGATCTTACTCTTGGATCCTATTCAATCTTTTCTATAATAGCCAGAGTGGTCCATATGATGTCTAGTAAAGGGTTCTCCTAGTTTAGGGGATTTAGGAAGCTAGTGGGTCTCCAAAACTTTAGCATATGATTCAACTTTAATATGGTAGATCTTGCTCTTGGATCCTATTCAATCCTCCCTATAATAGCCAAAGTGGTCCATATGAAGTCTAGTAAAGGGATCTTCCTATTTAGGGGATTTAGCTCTCGCTAAATTAGAACTGAAAATGGAAAAATACCTTCTTCCCCATCTTGCAGCTAAACCATTTAGCTTTGTTAGGAAGCTAACTCTTCTAGCCAATCTTAAAATACTCAATCCTCATGTGCCTAGTTTAATTAATCTGATTCATGCAAAGATCATTAATATAATCATGCACTTATCCATCTTTACATCTTTCTATATTGTCTCTTCATTTTTCTATGCAATCTTAATTACATATAATTAATATAAATGCATGTACTAGAAGTCTCCATAGAGTCTATAAAATATCTCCCCCATCAGTTTTATTTTAACATATAATCATAAGTTGACTATTCTCCATCTTTGTATTGAGCTGCTTCAATTAATTTTTCAATGTTATTCATCTTTGAAGATCTCTATGTGTAGCTTGATTTTTCTTCACATTGTGGTTGGTGGTCATGGGCTAGTGTGACTTCAGTTACACTATCATTTTCTACATGATATCAGAGCTACAAGGTGGTAGATGGTACATAAGAAGATCCTTTGGTGAAGAAAATCAGCTAGTGCTCTAAGATAGATTTGAGTGGTCGTATTAGTGTATTTGGTGTGGAATTGCTAAACTAGTCCAATTATATAATATGGAGATATGTATGGAGTATTATCTTATTAGTGAAGACTTGTGGGAGATTGTGGGTGGGATTAATACAACAACTCTAAAAAATAATGTACAAAATGATGAAGCTCTCAAGCAATGGAAGTGGAAAAATACTAATGTAAAATTTGTCTTGAATCAATCCATTTCTCATGGGTTGTTTGATCATATTATACGGCGTAAGTTGGCAAGTGAAATATGGTAGACCCTTGACAAATTGTTCAACAAAGAGGATGCGGCTTGGTTGCAAATGTTAGAGAACGAGTTTCTAAATACAACACAAAGTGATCTCTCAATTGCTCAATTCTTTCTAAAAATTAAAAACTTATGTTCGGAAATTTCTCTTTTGGATAGGAACCAATTTCTAAAGTATGGTTGAAGCGTCATACTATTCGTGGCTTGAAACTAGAGTATATTCCTTATGTTACATCAGTCTAAGGATGGGCTTAACAACCATCCTTGGAAGAGTTTGAGAATAAAGCATGAAGAGGGAAGCGCTTTGCTTACTAGAAAGAAGATTTTTAAAGAAAAAGTGAAGAAGAATGATTCGAGGATGAATAGTGATGCTGCTAATTCTTCAAATAAAGATAACAAGAAGAACTTTAAGTGTTATCGGTGTGATAAACTTGGGCATATAAGAAAAAATTGTCGTGTCAAGTTGCAAGAAAGCAATGTGGCTAAAACTCAAAAGCATGATTATTCTCAAAATGAAGAAGATTAGGGAAAGTGCTTCATGGCCAAGATAACCACTATTGATTCTATAGCTTCAATCAATTTTGATAAGGATTGGATCGTGAATTTTGGTTATCAATTTTGATGATGATTGGATCATGAATTTTGTTTGTGTGGCCATCATTTAACTGGAGATGACTCAAAGTTCTCAAGCTTTCGACACTATGAAGAAAAAGATGCTAGTGTAACATCAGACAATACTACCCATTTTATTGAGAAGAAGACACTATTGTTATCAGCGGCAAAGAAGATGATGCCATTACACTTAACAGTTTCATATCCTAGGTATGAAGAAAAATCTCTTTTCAGTGGCAAATGCAGTAGATTCTAGTAACTATATGTTGTTTGGTCCACATGATATGAAGTTCCTCTAGAATATTAAAATGTTAATGGCCGATATCATCCACACTAGTAAGAGACTTGATGAGTTAGTTGTTTTGTCTGCCTCTACATCTTGTTTTGAGAAGATGAGTTACAATGATAATGCATTCATATGGCATGCTAGAATTGGGTATCTTAACGTAAATAAGTTAAGAGTTATGGTGCAAAAGAACTTGGTAAAAGGGCTTGCAAATTTAGCTAATTTTGGCAATGGAGAAATTATTAAAAGTTGTCAATACGGGAAGGCACCTCATCTCTCATTTGACAAATCTCTCTCAAGGTGCAAGGCTCTACTAGAATGTGTTCATAGTGACTTACTATGACCAACTCCTTCTTATTTTGGATTTCATTAAATGTTAATATTTATTGATGATTTTATAAGATTCATGTAGGTATATTTTGTAAAGAATAAGTCAGAAGTGTTCACTAGATTTTTGAAGTTTAAAGAGACTGCAAAAGGTAAACTTGGGATGAAATCAAGTGACTGTGAATAAATAATAGAGGGGAGTACACTTCCAATGGCTTCTTCTCTTTTTGCCGGCAATATGGCATGAATAGAGAATTTACTTGCACTAAAATGCCACAAGAAAATAGAGTTGTTGAGAGAAAAATCAGACACCTTGTGGAGGTTTGCAAGAGCTAATTGGATGCTAAAAATTTACCCAAGGCCTTAGGGGCAGAGGATATGAAGTGTGTAGCATATATGATTAACCGAATTCCTCTTAGCCCAACAAACATGAAGTCTCCTTATGAGTTGATGTTTGGAAAAAATTCAAGTGTCTAGCATATAAGAATTTTTGGCTCCATTTATTATGTTCATGTGCCAGAATCTCAAAGAAGTAAGTTAGATGCAAAAGCAAGGAAGTGTATTTTTATTGGATACGATGAAAGGAAGAAGGACTGGAAGTGCATGGATCTAAGGACTCACAAATTTATTGTTTGTAGAGATGTTTTTTTGTTGAAGTCTCTTCATACTATGGCCTAAATGGAGCTACATTTGAGCAAGGAAGATTCAGCACTTTGGAGCTTGAAATGACAACAATACATGACTTTCTCCTCAATCATTATTAGGAGAGCACAGTGAAAAGGGAAGCTCAAGTTCTCACCAAAGTAATGGGCAGCAAAGAGGAAACGATGAATTGGTAGCTAGTAATCGACGGCCAAGGAGAACAATT
>NW_024069165.1:0-64393 GCF_009389715.1 Phoenix dactylifera
CTTGTCACATGTCCACGTGCCAGAGAGGATACAAAATAGCATGCTACCTGATTCTGACACTAGGTGCTTTGGAACATGCCATGAGGTTGAAGACAAATAGAAGAGGAAAATGAAGAAATAAAAGAACCAAAAGAAAAGAAAACTAGAAGCAAATATTAAATTTTGATACATAGTCTAATATAGCATGTCTCAAAACACTTCTAGCATGTTAATTTAGTGGATTAGCATCTTGATGTGGGATAAACCAAAAGCCAAGGTAGAAAGGTTGGCTAACCTAAATATCATAACTTCATAATTTCACATTTCAGCATTGAAAAGAATGAACATAAAGTCATAAATAAATAGGCTGCTAGCTTAAAGGCAATTTCCTCACTACTAGCAATCGGCATCTTTTTTTTCCTTGACTGACTGCCGATTTAAAAACATTCCTTCATACCACATACTTGCTATGTTCTCTGCTAAAAACATCTCATTAGATTTGTTTCCCTTTAGTCGCCATCTGCAGAAAATAATGGCATATATTTTCATCAAGGGCTTCATTGGGCTTTTGCTGAAGTGATGGCAGTAGATGATTACAAGTAGATTACATTTTAGATCTTTCTTAATCAATCCAGATTCAAGAACATAAATGTATTGAAGACAGCACAAAACAAATGTTATTGCCAAAGCATTAAATTAGTACACTAAATTACACACAGATCAAACATGAGTATGCTATCTATCAAAAGAAACAAAGAAAGAAAAAACAAAAAAGGCATATTAAAAGGATATCTTGCACTGTTACCTTTGTAGCAGCCTTTCATGATCTAAGGTTGCATTATCAACATCAGGAATTTCACCATTAACTCGAGGTGTGTGCTGTCAAATAATAGAACAAGAAGCTCTAGGTGTTAGCACTAAGAGGACTATCAATCTCACAAAATGTTTACTAAACTCTAAAACTATAGTAGGAAAATATAGTCAACATTTCAATGTATAGATAAGCACACACAT
Source organism: Phoenix dactylifera (assembly GCF_009389715.1). Classification (NCBI taxonomy): domain Eukaryota; kingdom Viridiplantae; phylum Streptophyta; class Magnoliopsida; order Arecales; family Arecaceae; genus Phoenix; species Phoenix dactylifera. Next base: position 994 of record NW_024069165.1, read on the forward strand.
TTATTAATAATGAGTGTTCGGGTGGAGATTCGGTGGGGGGAGATGCATGGGGGGCGCGCAGAGAGAGAGAGAGAGGACTTAAGAATATTGACAAGGCAATGCTTATGCAAAGTTGTTGATATTTTATATATAAAAAAGAGCCTTGCAATTACTAATTTAATAGCTAACAGCCTGTAATTGTACTGGAAGAGGTCATACTGGAATGGAGTCCAAATGAGACAGGCGCTTTCCAAGACTTCTTTCATTTTTCTGATTTGCTTCAGCTAAAATGCTGCCAATAGTTATGTCATCCTCGGTATCCTGTAAACTGCTGCTCAGACTTGAACAAGAGCTTTTTGAAGTTGGTCAGGCTGTTCGGACATGCTATCTTAAAGAGAGCATTTGCTAAAAAGCATTATAGCTCACTCGGATGCAGCATCAAAGAGTATATTTGTCTAATAGAAGACAAAAGTTGAGTAAAGTAAATCAGAAGGCATATGTTAGCATATGGAATGAAGGCAAAATGCACCATTTTAATATAAAGCAGACAACAACTTGCAAAACAAACAACTAGAACCTATCCCAAAGAGGGAGAGGGAGAGGGAGAGGGAGAGGGGGAGAGAGAGGGGAGAGAGAGCCTAGAATAGCTGATTGCAAACACCAATAAAAACTACTGCAAGGTACATGTATCTTTTACTGAAGTCATCTCTGTCTCATCTGTAGAAGTTTAGAAGTTAATACTCAACTAGCTACTTATGTAAAAAGCTCTATAGATCCAACAGTCATTGAGTCAAATAAGATTGCAACCATCTGAAAAACTCACTGCTTCTTACAACCAAAGCAACTAAAAAATGTAAACATCATCTAATAGTGTATAAATTAAGAGGTGAATCGTGGAAAAAACTAGATTAATTTAGTCAACTAGTTTATCTAATGATATTTTTTATAATAAAGAAAATTCAAAATAATTGGAGAATAAATTGCAAAAACTATCTGTAAAAACAAATACAACAAAAGTGCAATAATTAATGCAGAATTACATTTGAAAACTACAGTATTTGGTTAAATTGGTTATAGAACCAGGTTATTGGACAAATACATAAGAAAAAAAGAGCGTAGATGAACTACAATAAGAAATAAAGAGTGTATATGAACTACAATGGATTTCTAAGTAATTTCCCTCTAAATCTTGTACATTTCTTCTAAATATATGCCCCCCAACCCCAAGCCACCAGGTATCATGCAGACTCTCGAGGAATTCCCGCAGAGCCAGGCTCCAATTAATGTAACAAAACTTACCAAGGAAACCCCATGAATTCTAGAGTACCAAATAAGGCCCTTTATTTTCCAATAAAAAGTAGTTATAGGAAGCACAAATACTTCCCTTGTTAAACATTGCATTCCAAGAAGGCATCCGATAATGTGTGGATTTTCAAAATTAATTGAAGTTGTGGAAGCTTCAGGATTTGGGAAAGGATAGTGCCATAATCTTTGACTTTTCTCATTAGCAATATTAATCAATAGATGTATATAGTGTGTTCTTGCTATTGCTTATTGCTACATTAGGCAGAAGGATAAAGAGAATGAATGAAGAGAGCCAGTTTTAGAGGAGTGGCCACTTATGTCATGGGACTTTTAAAATCTTTTAGTTAAATATTTCATATGTGTTGTGAATTGTGACTGAAGACATTTTCAGTAAAACCGTGTGAGTAGATAGCTCCTGTTAGCTGTTCCTAAAACAAACTAAAAGATTTATTATACAGAAGATGTTTCTAATCAGGTTTGGGCCAAACTGTTTTAATCTTAAAATGGTTAAATGAATATTTTTTAGAATTTGGGCATTAACCTATTTCGCATGTTGGAAGTCCATTTTCTTCTCCCTTAAATTTCGGTCTTTTTGGAATCTATGTTTGCAGCTGCTACTTATCTTTGTTTGGAGTCTCATATTAGATGAACAATATTATTTCGTGGACTTTGTTTGCAATAGATTGTTCCCTAGAGAGGGGTTTAATTTCGTTTTTTTTATGCGAGATGCTTTTCCTTTAACACAAATGTTTCATTTATATGATTCTTCTAGTATATAGAGTTTAATTATTAAAATGAAAGAATAGGAAGAAACTTGCAATAATTTAAACACACACAAAAAAGAAACTATTTTACCATACTGACACTAGCATTGACATAATGACAATTATTAATATAGTTCTTTAGTTGCCCCCTCCCAACATCAAAGCTAATCCTCACTCTGCCCCTAATGATATATGTAATGGAAGAGATAATATCGTTAATGTTAAGGAAAAATAGCATAATGCAAAGGTGTTTAATATGAATACTATGATAGTTAGCAAAGAGACAAGGAATAGCAAAGTCATTTTGATCCTACTAGGGTTTGGCATTAGGCCATTATTTTGTTTACTTTAACATAGATTTATTAACTGTTAATATTCATAAGAGTTTAGAGCATATATTATTAAGAAATCATAAAGTATAAATACATGAGAGACATTAAGACCCTATTTGGTTGGGGAATAATATTGTCATGGTAGCTGGGGTGAAGAATAGCTTGACATAAAATTTGATGGGATAAATTAGATCAACTATATTCTGACATTTTGACAGAATATAATTATCCAATCTGTGAGAGATAACTGCCTCATTAATTTCTTATTTTACCCCTCATAAATAAAATAAAATGAAATGAACTAGAAAAAGTTGGTTACTCCGCCCCCCCCCCCCCCCCAACCCCAACGCCCCAATCTCAGTTTATCCCACAACCAAGCGCAGCCTTAGAGAGAAGGTTGAAAGGTAGATTAAAGTTCACAGAGAAAACTTTGGAGTTTGAATATCAAAAAGTCAGTAATATTAAATGAAGCATATAGAATGCAATTTTAATTGAATGAACATGAGTTTCGGGTCAAATTTATGGTAATAGATAATGTGACTTATCTTAATCTCAGCTTGTCTAGGATACAATACCGTCTTGAACACATATCGACACATACCACAAGCTGTATTGACTCATATTGATAGAGGGTATAACCCAGTTCTGCAAACCATGACTACATGTGGGAAGCATACCACATCTCTACCATACTAATATGTGAACAATGAGAGGAGATATACAAGATTTCAAACCTTGACCCACACACATGCATGTTAACACACACCAAGAGTATGAGAAAGTTAGAATTGTTGAAACTAGAAGAGATATATGGAAGAACAAATAAAAATACATATATGCATTCATGAATGCATGTAGTTATATATGTGGGGGGAGAGAGAGAGAGAGAGAGAGAACTAGAGTCAGGTGTTTTATATGTATGGGGACCTATAATGTGTGATCAATCATACCTTTGAGATTTAAGGAACAGTTTGGCATAATAGTGACGCATGCAATATTATACTAGTCGAAGTGTCAAGCAATCAAGGTGGTCTAGAAGCATAACATGAGCATGATAGAGATCAAAATATAAGGGTAAATGTAAGGTAGAAACCATGAAAAATTAAAATAATATGGACATGTGAGATTGTGTTGAAGATTCCACATGATGGCCTAGTTTGGAAAAGCAATAAGGTTTTTGAGGATAAATAGGTTTTAAACTAGATAGGCTTGATTTTGGGTAGGTTTAATTGGGATAAGGCCTTTTTGATAACAAATTTGTACTTGCAATTTCCTTTATTGTTGGGCCATTTGATAACAAATAATAATATTAAATTATTGTAATATTATATTAATACATTAAACTAATAAATTAATAAAGAATATAGTAGTATATTATTATATAGTATTGCATTATATATTATAATATGTGTAATATTACAATGTACTAAAATATATAATATTAATAATATTGTATAATCTACTATAGTATGAAGATATTATACTATAATAAAATTATAAAATAATATTCTAACAAAAATTACTACAAAATAATAATATTATTATTAAATACGATGTATTATTTAAATAAGAGTAAGGGGCATTTTCCAAATAAATGGAATTTAAGTCACCGTGTCAAACATGCTATACCCAATTCCCAATCCCCCCCCCCACCAAAAAAACCTACCTATTATCTCATTAGACCCACTATTCCTAGGCTGATTGAAATGTTGGGTATACTTAGCCTATGAGGATAAAGTAGGTGTTTGGGTGTTATCCCGTAGCTAAGCAGAGATAAAGGGAGGTTATACTTTTTTCTAAGCTAAGTGTCAGATGAATGGCTTACCTTTATAATGTAAAAGGGTGGAGACCTAAAATATGCCATATCTAATGATCTTATAGTTTACAAGAAAGCAAGAGAGAAAAATGGATGTTTAGGTTATAGTTATGAGCTCAAACTTATTTCAATTGATGCATCAAAAGATGATATAGGTTTGTTATGGAATTGGAATTCAACCTTTCAAATCAGATGTGCTCTTTTCTTTGGAGGTGCTAGTTTCGATGGGGTTATTTTTCCTTGTTTTTCTTATCCTTTCGTCTTTGTTTGATGTGTCAGAATTAATAGGCATCCTTTATTTTCTCCCTCATCTCACTTTTCCTGTCACTTCTTTTTCTACAAGAGATTTCTCCATCAACCCAAAATAAATAAATAAATAAACGGAAGAAAAGAAGGATTTAAAATTTTTTTGGCATGCAAAATTCTCATAACTAGGCACTGCAAAGAGCAACTCCACTCGTTCCAAAGGGAAATGAATAATAAAATTCTAGATGGATCTACAGCAATCTGCAGACATAACAGAGACATACTTTTCTTTTGTGGCGAAGATGTTTGGAAACCTCATGATTAATAAAAAATGATGATGATTTTACCAGTATCTCCAATAAAAGTTACATCAGGGAAACAAATTTTTCCACTAGATAAAGCATAGAATTGCCAAATTCCGGCTTCTAATTATATTAATTAGAAACACCTTTTACGAAAACCAGCATCAAAATAATCTTTTAGGGCATTTCGGGTTTCCTCCCCAAATGAATTGCCCCAGAAACCATAACAATCAACATAAAAGATCCTTTCTTTATTCTCATTTTCATTCGGAAACACAAATAGCCTATCATATCTCTACATGCCAACAATAAAGAACTCAATATCCCAGACAAGTTTCCAAACTCGTTCCAATCTAACCCAGTCGATCTCTCTACCAATAACAATTCCTGCTTGATACTTAAAGGAATTCCACAATTAAGACCCAATCCGAAACTGAGATATCAAAAACACAGACAGCAAATTAATCCCTAAATCTTATCACAACTCAGAATATAATCAAATTACTCGCATTTCTCACAGAGAGAAAACGAATAAACAACACCAAAACTCCACCAAAGATCCTTTGATGGGGAAAAAGGAGCAAAAGGTAACAAATTGATAAAGAGGTTAAAAATCTTACGAACTTACGAGTTTTCGGTGCAGTGGGGATGAACTCGAGAACAGGGTTGCGGTCTCCTTTCTTCTTCGATTCCAAAGATAAAGGAACGAGAGCTCTCTCGCGTCTCTTCGAAGAAATCCTCGCAGGCACCGTGAGCTCCGCCCAGGACTAGTCGTCCTTGTGATCGTATCCCAGCCTTAATCAGGGCCGTCCGATCAGTGCTCCCGTTTTCCGCTTTCGTGAGCTTTGGCGTGGATTTTGAAGCTTTTCGTGTTCTTTTTGCCATGAAAAATCTAAGAGGTTGACTTAAAAAAACAAAAAAGTATGCGGACAAGATAGCGGATGATTACAAAATGTTGGATTTTCACCCACTTCGGCGAGACACCCAACATCACATCCTTTCGTTGGCTCACACGTGTGTAGCCACATGCGGATGAGTGGGTGTTCATTTGTGTCACGAGAAAAGGTTTTGTTTTGCTCTGCTCGTAGAGCCGGCACGTGGCATGTTGTATTGGTTTTGTGCGAATAGATGGGCACCTTTGTATTTGAAAAATAACTTTAAGCATCTCATGCACCTTATGTATACCGGAAGATAAATGAGGCAACTGACTTGATCGCTTTCTTCGCTGTTTATTATTCTGAAAAGATATTTTAGACATGGTCGGATATCGCTTCTTCCTTTTATGCCATTTCATTTTTCACACTAGGCTGATGTGGGCAACCATTGTACTTAAAAATATATATATATTTATTAATGAAAGGTGGAGAAGTAGAGGGAGATATATATTTTTAGCAATGCTAGATTCTAGAAAGACAAGGTGATATTTTTGTTTATAAGATAAATAGAATATAATATGATAAAGAAAAGAAAGTCCAAGATCAATATTTCCTATGAAAAGGAGATTGTGTTTGTTGTGGGTTAATTTGTATTCTTTAAAAAAAAGAAGAAGCTTTTATCTGGCTTCTTGTTTTAATGGTGTTCATGAGATTAATCTAATTTGATTTTTCCGCATGTTAATTGTTTTACTTAAGAAGAAATTATACATCTCTTTCATTTATTGTGACTACCTTCATTCTTCATCAAGTTTAAAAGTGTACGAAGAATTTTTTTTATATATATTTTTGAAGACATTGAACGAGCCTAACATGGAGAGGCCTATCCATATTATAAGTATCTGACTCCACTCAGCCTATATTTGATCTGTTGGATTCATGGGTCAAGTATGGTCAACCAATCCCAACCTGTCAGGTCGAGCTCAAGTCAGGATGCTTCAATCGATGATATTAAAAGATGGGTTACATAATATATATTTTGAAATATTTATATCAATATTTATATATATATTATAAATTATATAATATGTTAGTTATTGGATCATTGATCTAATGGCTTAGACCTAAAATGGGAGACAAGTTGTAGCATTAATGGTCCAAAACTATTAAGAAATAATATGCCCGTTTAATAAAAAGACTAAAACTAAATAGCCTTGGTCCATAAACAAGTTATCCGTTACAAGTTGGTAGATTGGCTATGAATCGAAGTTTGGGTCGACCACAAATCCGCTATTTGTGAATGGAGGGGTATGACCATTGAGCTAATGTTCAGATCATAAGGTTACAAACTTATCTGTTAGGAGTTATCTCTTGTCTATTTAGAAACAGAAAGAAAAGACTGGGAGAAACGAGGACTACGTAAAGTATGAAAGTTTTATTTTTTACTATTTCAAAATAGTGGGGGAGCTAGAGTAGTGGTAGATAGCCGAAGAGTACTTCAAACTCATCAAAAATTTCAACAATCCATCTTGCAAATCCAAAATCTAAACTATTGACTATGAACTCTAAAATGTCTCCATGCAAAAACTCATGGATTTTGAAAATATTTTGCTTGTGTATTAAGTTTTCTGAATTATATAATTTAATTGCAAAAATATAGTATGTTTAGAGATCACTAAAATATGTAATTTTTGATTTTTAGCCATTTTTAGTAATTTTAATTGTGATTAATAATATGGATCTTTGAGTTAGATGTCTCATTTCAAGAAGATACCTTCCTCTCATCTGTCTTTATATAGAGAGAAAGAGCAAGAGCGGGGAAGAAGGTAATATATAATATTTCTCAATATATATCAATGATGGATCTTACTTTAGTGCATTTGGCTAAGATATTTCTCAACAGATATCAATAATTATCTCTCAAAATGAAAAATCAATATCGCTAATCATTATATATGATGTAAAATGCTCAAAGACTAATATTTCTTGTATTTAAAGTAGGCGATATAATATAAATCATAGCAGCATAACTTGTGAGACTCAACTAATAGAACTATCATCCAACAAACCACCATTACACTCTAGATAGAATCATTATCTATAAAAAAACAAGTTTCCACTCTGCATAATGCATACGGGGGAAAAAAATAATGTTTTTGAATTTCAATATTTTAGATTCTTTCTTTTAAAGATATTATGCTTTTGCTTTTAAAGTTTTTTGTTTCCAAGAAAATGGTTTCTTGCTTTTAGAGTTCGCCTTTGTTTAGATTTAGCCACATCCATGTTTCTCACAAGGTGATCCAATGATTAGGTCCACCTTTCATGATTCCACAATTAAATTAGCAACTTAAAGTAAATAAGACTATGCAGCTATGCTTGGAATAGATAGTTTGCAATGCATAGCTTGATGGTACATGCCCTCATACCATACCGATTACTGATCGGTATGATCCAGTAACCAATTCGGCAATCCTAGATTAACAACACATGTAATACTGAGTCATTTATAAATCTACTAATAGAATTTGATATTAGAATAGCATGTTTTTTGAAGCAATCAATAATATGAATCTGGCTTTGCATGGTGTATCAATGTACATATCTTTTTCTCAATGTAAATATTTAAAGGCCGAATCTACATGCTATTTGCTCTCCCCGGCCTCCTCGATTCTCTTCTTTAATAAATGCATCTCTCCATGTAGTTCTTAGTTTAAGCAAAAATAACAAAAGTGCATCTCCAAAATATTAGCACGTAATCTTTGGCTATATAAATAATAAAAAATACTTCTAATAAGATGACAAAAATGATGGTTAAGTAATTAACAGTTCCTCCTGCAGATGAACCAATAAGTCCACCAATCATAAGGTACGCGGCGTTAGTATTGTGAATATCTCGCTTCAAAATTTGATACAATTAAGTAAGAATTGCTTCATTGCCCGTTTGCAATTTCATCAATTTTCATCAATAACCAAAGATAACCCAACATTACAAGCTGATATCCAAGAGCACTTCCACCAGCAGTATATTGAACCTCCATGTAGGAACATATGATGCGTGTATTGAATCTATCTTCCTTCAACAAGATCGATGCATCTTCTCTTTGGCAAGGCAAGCATAAGCACTAGATAGCTGCCTTCATGGATGCCTTATGCTCACAAGCTCAATATCAAAGATAAGAGTGCCAAGGGTAGAGCCTTCTCCATTGGAAAGACGAGTCGGATTAAAAATGGTGGTAAACAGCCTCTGCCGATCAAAAAACTGCAGATTATAGAGAAACATTAGAGGAGAATATATCAAACTCATAAATAGAAATTATAATTTCAAAGACACAGTTCAATAATTGAAATGCAAAAAGAAACAGACTTTAATGTACATATAGCTTTAATTGGGATTTCAGGCTGTGTTTGATGCAGCATTTACAATAGGAAGGTGTTCAATGAATGATGGTTACAACATAGCTAATTAATTATAAGGGCTAAGTTATATCATTTTGATTGCAGGTGTTTTTCTAATATATAGCATAGTTTGATTGTGGAAGTTCTTCCATGAGAGCCACTGAACGTATCATAACCAGTTGAAGGAATTTGACTTCTGAAGTGTAAGAGACATACATTAGGTGGCACGGGTTCCTGGGATGTGTTCTGATACCCTTGTGATGGGGGGATAATGACACGGCAGATACCTCCTACTTTCATTGACTTCACTGCAGCTTGGATGCCTGAAATAACCTGTATGATGATACAAAGCAATTCAAATTTCAGTATAAATGATCTCCCTAGAATCTCCACATAAATATAGAAAGATGGGTATGAATAGTTTCTCATGACCCGAAGATGCTCAGCTATGATCTTAAAGCACATTTACTACCATTTTTGAAAATTTTAGAAACATCAAAAACAGAGGGAAAAGGTCAGCACTCCTACAAGCACAAGGAGTCAAAAAAAGTAATGCTAAAGAGCATCGCTGATAAAGTATACTGAGATTCAATCAGATCTATTTGTCAGATATTCAAGTTTTCAACGTTAAATGTTATTGCACAATCAACCGTGAACAACCACATTCTTCAATTGGTGTAAATTTGAATATTCGACCCGCAATAACTCCCAAAAAACAGGAGTCAACTGAGATAAGGAGGACAAGAGAAGGAAGAAGGAAAGCTGGGAAATTGTTAGACTCTCTAAACTCCATGCTGACCCCTTTCCAAGTATATTTCAGTTTATGGGAATGTGGGACCGACCAACCTCCCAATCCAAATTCTCCAAATATCACTGTTCCTCCTCATGGATTCTCACATTTGGAGAGTACTCAGTGGATACAGTAGCCAGGCATCCAAACAAGCCAATAAATGAACTACAAGTCTTCACTAGTTCCGACCAAGGAGAAGTCCTCTTAAATGAAAAATCTTCCCATAATTTCACTATTTACATGCAAGCCCACTTGGTCATCATTTCTGGATACATACCACCCTCTAATTTGAATTCAAGGGGGCCATGTCCAGGAAATGATGCAACCAGTTTTTATCTCATTTCCTTTCTGAAACATGCTCATCCCTAACTCTATCCCTCGCAATTCTACCCCATATTAACCACAACATTTCATCTTCCATCGACATCACACATGTGTTGGACTCTAAGAGCTCTTGTTCAAAGACTCATTCCGATGAGATTCGCTTTCCGGGAGTCGATAAATGGAATCCTCATTTCTGACCAGCAAAAGCAAACAGAAAGATTTTCTCCTGTGAAGAAAGATCTACATTATATACCAAAACAAATTTCCAAAATAAAAACAAACAGAAAACAGATAATCAGAAAACATATTGTTCAGATTTTCGAAATATTTTCCTTGACATTCATGTTCTAGAATGTGGCAAAAACATCTCTCTGAAGCTCGTGTGGGCACATATCTCTTTGGCTTAAAGGATACTAGAATAAACATGTGTTATTTCATGTACTACTATAAATTTAATACCACTTATAGCTTTATCTTACTTTTCCAGATCCAACAATGAATAGAAAGGGAACAGGATCCCCTATCTCATCCTTGTGATCATAAGTGGAGTCAAACCGCCATCCTTGTTTTGCAGCCAACCTTCCATAGTAATGAATTGCAACCTTCATTGCCAAATACCAACAACATAGTATTTTTAGGCCATGACAATACGCAAAAAGGTATTACAAAATTAGAAGAATAAAGTGGAGTTTATATGTTTCATCAGCTATAAGCTGGCATACATCATAAACAAAAGGACAATTCACCAATAGCTATACATCAAATACCAGTAAGAGAATCTTAATAATGCAAATGGAGGGATGTGATCATGGCTCCATGTTGATTTGGTTATAAAATTTGTTTTATACCTACATCCAAGTTGTAAGCAGGCATGCAAGCATTTCCTTTGGAGCCAAGGTTTGGTGTCCAAAGAAAGCCATATTTTTCCCCCATGGTTTAATATAGATAGTCCAGTCATCCACCTCATTTATGGGAAAAGATGAACTCAATGCAGAACATCTGGATAGATAGATGATTAAATATCCAAAATGCTTGCATAAAATCGCTTAATAATCTAAAATGTTTATGGATAGACAGATCTGTCATCCCAAAAGCTGACATGTTTCTTTGACTTCTCCAAAGGTTATATGGGATGAGAAGTTTAGTGAGAGGATCACAGATGAAATTTCGGGGCAACATGACAGCACCTGCCTTATGATGTCCATGCAAGAGAGTGTGAGTATTTCATTTGAAGGATTAGTTGCCAAAGGTTGAGAGAACATATGCATTCCCCTTTCTAAGTGTACATTTGTACAATCTGGTATTAGTAATATAATTCCTGGTCACAAAACATTTTATACATTCACATCTACATTTATGTTTTTTTTTTCATGAACTTCTCCGAGTAAAGGAACATAATTTAAACAAAATAAATTTTGGTAGCATATATTGGTATGATGCTGATGTACGGTCAGGTTAAAAAATGGAATAAAAGAAGAAAACAAGGGGCTTAATTAAGGATTCCACCTCAAGAAATCATTAAGTCCACCACATAAGGTGCCTAATGTATTTTTTGAGAGAAAGGAGGTACCTAATGTGTAACTTTGTAAGAAAAGCACTCTCAAAATTAATAGGGACAGCCTCAACTTTAGTTATAAAGATCATTTTACTTAAATCTTACCTCAAATGAACCATTAAGCAAACTAGTTCTAACACTTTTACTACCTTAGAATATTGAAAACAAAATAAGATCATTAATCTCCAAAATGTTGTCATTTCACTTTCACAGCCCACTAGCCCACTTACTAACTGGACAAGTCATTCAGTACTGACAATTTTAGCAATTCTGGAATTTGAAAAGGCTTTCCAAGTTGTCATAAGTCTGTATTATATGGTCTAAATTAACATTAATCTCAACTTTTAAAATATTTAGCAAGTTATGATTTAATTTGATCTGAAAACAAGAATTTGTATCAGAATAGCCTAACCAAGCTAGGACAAACTCTTTGTAAGCCAAAACATAGATCTAGAGCCACCAATTGAATTCAAGTTGCAAAATGCATATCGATATAAAATAAAAACAATTCCATGTGCTATTGCTGCAGAAACTTCAGAAACTTAAATTGCACTGGATCTAGAGCCTTCTTTCAGCAATAAGCTAACACTATGGAAATGCTTGTCTTGAAGTCAAGCCTTGCACACTTAAAACTTTTGGATCCTTATACAAAAGGTCAGAACTATGTGATTTTAAAGAAAAATGTTTTTTTTTATTTTAAAACATGCAAAGTTGCTTTCAGAGTACGTTTCACTAAACCAATATTTTTGTGATATACTTGCTATTAGTTATGTTCAGCAATAAGTGGAAATCATGAGATTATTTGTTTGTGAATATGAACATTTGCAATGATCATCTAGTTGAGGAGAGATGTCACACAGAAAATATCCTCAGACAGTTCAAAAAAAGGTACTTGTTCTTGAAGTGAGACTAATGACAACATAATCTTCAAAGTATCTTCGTTATTCTCATTCATAAATATGCTTTACAGTTTACAGACATAAGATATCCCCATTTTCATCATAATATCCTCCCTGATATATTCAAGAGAACCTCAAAATTCTTTAGCAACCGATAATTCTGTAGTAATATTATAGGCTGAAGGATACGAAACAGCTTTGAAGAATCCTTGGAATCATCATCTTCTGAAGAATTAAGTAAAGAAGAAGGCTGAATAATCTCTCTCTCCAAGTAAACTTTAAGTTTGTGCATGCCTCCTATCAGATAAATCAAAAAATAAAACCTCAATCACATTTCACTCAATCTTCTTTTTGAAAGTCAGCTGGCTCTTTAGCAATTTAGCGATTTAGTTTTCATGATCTTTCCCAATCTTTGATCTTCAAAGACTGGTCCAGCAGATAAAATCTTCCACACTTTCAATGCTTCAAGGGTCTTCAGCCTGAACTCAAAATAAGAAGCTCCTTGCAATCAAAGAACAAATTTTTCTTCACAAGACAAACCGAGTTGGTCTCTAATCACAACAGTTGTTGAGACAATAGGCAACATATATGAAGGAAGAAGAGAGGAAGATGACAAGTAGAATGATTGAACTGTCCACTTAATGTTGGAGGTGATATTTTGGCCAATTTTTTTGGCTTCATGCCAATTATACAGGACAGCCTTAAAAAAAAAAGGGGAAACACTAGCTACTAATCCAAAATTACAACCAGCAGCCAATTCCATGAAATGGTAAACTAACTCTACTATTACCATAATTTCCTCTGAAAGGTCATGCAACAAGCTTCAAAACATAACATATTTATCAAAACCCGATTAAACTTAACTCTGCTTCCAACTTCACTTTTTAAAGCAAAAAAAAAAAAATGAATACAAAAAGAACAAGATATTCTAAGTAATTTCACTTTTTACCGAGCAAAAAAACAAAAACAAAAATGAATATCTACATAACAATATTGTTTTAATGGGAAAACCAATCGCATTTCTAAAGAGAAAATGTGTGCAATTATCACAAAGATAACATCATATACACTTCTTGACTTCTAGTCACTGAAATTGCTAAGTCAAAAAATTGATAATAATAAAATTCATTGGGATACTGCTTAAAGTGAAATTGAAAGGACATCAGATTTTAGGCCGTAAAGTTTTATCATTTCGGAGCATAAATCAACAACCAAATAAAAAATGTTATATTATATGACACAGAATGCCTTAAATAATGGAAAAAAGTTGATTTGTTTTCTTTTTTTTCTCGAAGAATACGTCCGACCCTATAAAAGAAACGATAAGGTATGGCCCAAACTGAAACGTTACAACAGAAAGGTAAAACAAGCATCCAAAAGATTTGTTTTTAGGACCTGATCGCCGTCAACAGGGGTTTCTCCAGCTCCGACGCGGAGGTCCAGAGCCTTGACCCCACCGGAGGCCGGGATCTCGAAGAAACCCGCGGCGCGAGGTGGAAGAGGCGGTGACGCCGCCGATGAAGGGAGGAGAGAGGAGGAGGAGGAGGAGACGAGAGCGGTGGCCCAGGAGATGAGAGACCGCCTAGTCGTTAGGGTTAGGGTTTTGGGAGGGGAAGGGGGACTAGGAACGAAGGGAAGAGAAGCGAGCATCGCAAAGGAGACGACCGCCATAGGGGTGGTTCTATATACACCCCCCCTATTGCTGAGGACACCCCCCAAAAACCAAAAAAAAAATACCCAAACTAACCTTTAGTGTAATTACCATATTGCCCTTGAAATTTTCTCAATGCACCCCCCCCCCCCTTTCCTCCTCCTCCGTTTCGTTTTGAAAAGAAAAAAAAAAAACACCCCTCAAACCCCCCTTAAACCCCTCGATCCATTTACATCGTTTAGGCGATCTTTGAAGGAGATTTAAGCCCCATTCGAAGCATGGACAAGCAACTAGTGATTTGGGACGAAGAATCGGCCGCAAAGGTACGTATTCCACCTTGTTTCGAAATTTTTTTTTTTCACGGTTCGTGCTCCGTTCGGCACTGGATCGCCGAACAAAAGGCTTCTGTTCGGCTGAACAGTGCCGAACAGAAGGCTTCTGTCCGGCACTGTGCAGCCGAACAGAAGGGTTCTGTCCGGCTCTGTGCAGCCGAACAGAAGCCTTCTGTTCGGCACTGTGCAGCCGACAGAAGGCTTCTGGTGCCAATTGCAGCGGGTCGGCCCCATGGGGCCGAACCGAAGGCACTGGTTCAAAGAACCAGTGCCGAACGATTTGGGGAGGCGGGGGGGGAGCTACCTCGAGGTGGTCGTGGAGGCGCCGGCGAGGTGCTCGTTGCTCGGGAGATGGCCAGGGAGGTGGTTCCGGGAGAAGCCGGCGAGGTGGTCGGAGATCGGAAGAATGCCGGCGACGAGAGGGAGAAGGGGGAACGGGGGGGTTTTGGGCGTTGGCGAGGTGCTTTGGGCGGAACAGTTCAAAGGGAGACGGAGGGGGTTTGGCCGCCGGCGAGGTGCTTGAGGCGAGGTTTTTTGGGCGGAAGGGAGAAGCCGGCGGGTGTTTTGGAGGGGAAGAGCGGGGTGGGGGGGTTTGGGGGGTGTAGAGAGCAATTTAAGTGAGGGGGTGGGGAGGGTGGGGGGTAATTTAGAAATTTTTAATTTTTTAGGGGTGTCCTTAGCAAATGGGGGGGTGTAGAGAGTATTTAATTTTTTTTTAATTTTTGGGGGGTGTCCTGAGCAATAGGGGGGGTGTATATAGAACCACCCCCGCCATAGCTAGCCTTACTCCGAAATGACCTTGCCTTTAGAAAGAATTACGAACCATACCAATTTGATAAAAAATAATATAATAAAAATAATTGAGATAAAATCTACCAGCCATGCAATCTCCGAGCACCATGGATGGCTCCTACTTGTGGAGAAATTATTGGTTGGAGCTATCCATGGATTGGTGAGAAATTATAACGACCCGTGCGGACGTGTATTTAGTTCCATATCGGTTATTCGCTGGGTAGATCTTAGGTACTTATACATGATCAAGAAACTCAAATAATACCTTCCGACTAGTCATTTTGGATGAGGTCCTGAATTGTTACAAATGGTATCAGAGCGGACCCAACCCAAAACCTATGTGGACTAGAGGACACTGCAGCACGGATCTATTGGAGCTGACCACGGGTTGATCGTGGTGTTTGGTATTAGATTTGAACGGAAAAGTATGTAAGGATCCGTGCGGGCGTGTATTTAGTCTCACATAGATTATTCGCTGGGTAGATCTTGGGTACTTATACAGGATCAAGGAACCCAAATAATACCTTCCGGCTAGTCATTTTGGGTGAGGTCCTGGGTTAAGTGATTGAAAGGCTATTTTTTGATGCCTTGGTTCACCTCCTTATCAATCAAAATATGTTGCTATTTTTTTGTTAGTTTGTTCTTTGTTGTCTCCTCCATGGATCATATCCTCGAGGTTATCGGCTGGAGGTTAGTATGATTGGAGCAAGTTATAAACCAATCTCAATGGAACAAACTCCAATCTTGGATGAGGTTAGCATGATTGGTTTCTTTGGGGCAGAAATAATGAATAGATTGGTTTTCATTATGTTGGTTGAAACAAGCTAGTAAGATTTAGAGATTTTTGAAAAGTATTGCTTTCCGAAGTCCCATGCAAGCCGAATGTTACGTGATAGGTGTGATATGATGTAAATAATGTGCAATGGAAGGATTTTAGAATTTATTTAGTAGGAAAAAGATGGGCTCTAGAATGAAAGTTAGAATAAGTGGCTGTTAGATTTTTATTAAATAATAATTAAAAGTTTTCATACTTAAAACATATATATTATGTATATATATGTTAAGAAGGGAGTGTGGTGTGGATGGTTGGTGTGCCCGCTTGAGGTGCTTGAGGTAGGTGGTTCGAATCTCTGTTCCCTCCTTTTTTAAATCTCTCATATGGAGGATTTATTTACGTGAAGGCTCGGTTCTGTGCCTGTGCTCGTCCGACCCGACGGTCTTTGCGCTCGAGCCTGTGCTCGCTCGGCCCTGCTCGTCCGAGGTTACTTGCGCCTCACAGGCCCTGCTCGTCCAAGGTTCCTTGTGCCTGTGCGACCAGAGGTTCTTTGCGCATGTGCCCTGC
Source organism: Phoenix dactylifera (assembly GCF_009389715.1). Taxonomy (NCBI): domain Eukaryota; kingdom Viridiplantae; phylum Streptophyta; class Magnoliopsida; order Arecales; family Arecaceae; genus Phoenix; species Phoenix dactylifera. The sequence continues at coordinate 17,691 of NW_024069165.1, forward strand.
TCGTCCGAGTTTCCTTGCGCTCGTGCCTCTGCTCGTCGGCCCTGCTCGTCCGAGGTTCCTTGCACCTGTGCGACCCAGAGCTGAGGTCGTCCAAGAGACTGAGGCCCTGCTCGTCCGAGGTTCCTTGTGCCTGTGCTCGTCCGAGGTGCCGAGGCTGAGGTCGGACCACAGGTGCAATGAGCCCAGAGGAGCCGAGGTCGGACAACAGGTGCGATGAGCCAAGAGGCGCATGAGTCGTGCTTTGCACCCTTAGCACGAGGAGCCACGTCGCTTCCTCGATAGCACCTCTTCGCAACCGACCTCGCATCCGCTGGCCATACTCCCAGTGTTTTTTCAAACTTTCTTACCGGTTTTGACCGTTGGATCGGTTTTGGGTCGCGTCTGTCCCGAAGAAGTCTATAAATAGACCTCTTCGAATTAGACAGGAGACATATATAATTTGAAAGCAGAAAACTACTATTCTCCCTGTTTGCTATTTTTCTTTCAATCAACGGGCTTGCTGCATACTGATTTTGGGTTCGAAAGCTTCTTTGATCCGTGCAAATCATTGAGGCAGAAGGAACAGTGCGAGAGGCTGTTGTATCTTAGGAGTAGAACGCCATCCAAGCCTAGTGCACTGTAAGGCGGCGAAATCTACTTCAAGGAAAGTGACCAACATACCACGCCTCAGCATCTCGGGTTCCATTTTTCCACTTTCTCTATTTATTTTCTGTAAGCCTATTTCTGCCTATTATTTGTTGAAGTAGAGTATTATAGATTTAAAATTTTCTGGGACAGTATATTCCCAACATTCTTGAAGTAGATTCTCTCCTACATATAATAGGCTAGTACTTAGAGTTACCCCAATGGCCAATGCAAGTGACCCGGTTCCTCCTGAAAAATTTAATGGAAATAACTTTAAGCGTTGGAGACAGAAGATGGAAATCTTCTTAACCACACTTGGGTTATTTTCCATAATCTTTGACTCTCCTCCAAATGAGGAAGAGAATGAACCAGCTAGAACTTGTAATTTGGAGGAATTTAAGAAGAAAGACTACCTGTGTAGGAGAAGGATTCTGTCCTATCTTACTGATCCCCTTTTTGATGTCTACTGCACTTTTAAAACCTCCAAGGAGATTTGGGATGATCTTAATAAGAAATATGGTATCCAAGATGCCGGAATGGACAAGTATGCTGCTAGTCAATTCCTGTCTTATAAGATGGTTGACACCAAGCCCGTAGTTGACCAAGCCCATGAGTTAACAGTGATTTATCATGAATTAGGCTTAAGGGGAATGGGAATAACTGAGAGCCTTCAAGTTGCTTGTACCATTGACAAGCTCCCACCTTCTTGGAAAGACTTTGGGTTATCCCTGAAACATAAAACCGAGGATATGACAATGAAAACTCTATTGTCTGCCATTAGGATCCAAGAACAACACCTTGAGAAAGATAATGAGCAACTCATGAATCCTGAGCTTCTAACCAAGGTGAACTTTGTAGAAGGCCAGAATAGGACCCATAAGTTCAAGAACTCCAAATTTGAAAAGGGTGGACCTAGAAACAAAAGAAAACTTATGAAGCCAAAACACCATATCAATAAGAATGATCGGAAGCCGATTTGCTACAATTGTGGGAAACTCGGTCATATGGCTCGAGTATGCCGGATGAAGAGGAAGAAGTATCAGAACTATGAACATGCGCCTTCTCAACCTGCAAATCCATAAACCAACATGGTGCTATCCAGTACTGGTCCTACTAGTACTGATGATCGGTATGTAACTTTAAGTCCAGAATTAAATTTGGCAATTTGCTCTACCGATTGGTTAGTGGATACAGGTGCGAATGTTCATATGTGTACTGATCATACCCTTTTTACTACTTATCAGGTCCGGAGCGGCCTAACAGTAACTATGGGGAACTCCACCTCGGCACGAGTGCTTGGAACTGGAAAAGTACTTCTAAGGCTTACGTCTGGGAATGTGCTTACACTATTTAATGTGTACCATGTGCCCGATGGAAGGAGGAATCTGATCAGTGGATCTCTTCTAAATAGAAGTGGTTATTCTTTGTTATTTCAATCTAAGAAAGTGATTATAATAAAGAATGGAACATTTGTAGACAAAGGCTATGAGTGTGATGGCTTGTATGTAATAAATAATGTATCTTTGGATTTTCCTTCTGATAACAATAATAAAATTGTGCTTTCAATATGTTCTTCATCTCTTTGGCATGCTAGATTAGGACATGTGAATAATAATACTATTAAAAAATGATTAGCTCTGGTTTATTACCTAATGTTTCATTAAATGAAAAGAAAAGGTGCCAAATTTGTGTTCAATCTAAACAACCTAGAAAACCATTTAAAATAGTAAATAGAAATTCAACTTTGTTAGAATTAATACATTCAGATGTATGTGATCTAAATGGAACTTTGACTAAAGGGGGTAGAAGGTATTTCATTACCTTCATAGATGATTATTCTAAGTATTGTCAAGTTTATTTAATGAAATCTAAAGATGAAGCATTTGAGATGTTTAAGACTTATAAATCTTTAGTAGAAAATCAACTTGACAAGAGAATAAAGATTCTCAGGTCAGACAGAGGAGGAGAATACACCTCTAATGACTTGAATGAATTCTGTAGAGTTAATGAAATTCTACATGAAGTTACACCTCCCTATTCACCTCAATCTAATGGAGTGGCTGAAAGGAAAAATAGGACTCTGCAAGATATGGTAAGATCTTTGCTTGCCAACTCAGGTTTACCTGAGGTTTGGTGGGGGGAAGCAATGCTTACTGCATGTTTCCTGCTTAATAGGGTTCCATTTAAAGGTTCTAATGAATCTCCTTATGAACTTTGGAAAGGAAGAAAACCTAACCTAAACTTTGTAAAAGTTTGGGGTTGTTTGGCTAAGGTTAATATTCCTTTAATCAAGAAAAGAAAATTAGGACCTAATACTTTTGATGCTGTGTTTCTTGGTTATTCTCTTAATAGTGTTACTTATAGGTTCTTAGTCATTAGTTCTGATATTAATGGCATAGAAAAGAATACTATAATTGAATCTAAAGATGCTTCTTTCTTTGGAGACATTTTTCCATTTAAGGATAAAATAGAAAAGCATGTAATAAATAGATCTAATGATGCATCTTGTAGTTCGCCATCTAATTCTCTAATTATTCCTAATAATGAAAATGAAAATGAACTTAATGATATTAATGAACTTGGTAAAGGGAAAAGAATTAGGAAAAAGAAAGATTTTGGATCTGATTTCTATACTTTTATGGTTGAAGATGATCCTAAAACTTATAAAGATGCTATGAACTCATTAGATTCTATGTTTTGGAAGGAAGCTATTAATAGTGAAATGAATTCACTTATGACTAATAAAACATGGTTTTTAACTGACTTACCACCTGGTAGTAAGGCTATAGGTTGTAAATGGATATTTAAGAAGAAATTAAGACCTGATGGTTCTATTGAAAAATACAAAGCAAGATTAGTTGCTAAGGGTTTTTCTCAGAAAGAGGGTATTGACTACTTTGATACATATTCTCCTATAACTAGGATAACCACAATTCGTACTTTAATTGCACTGGCTTCAATCCATAATTTGATAATTCATCAAATGGATGTCAAGACTGCCTTCCTTTATGGTGATTTAGAGGAAGAGATATATATGGATCAGCCAGAGGGATATGTGGCTCAAGGACAGGAAAGAAAAGTTTGTAGGTTAGTCAAATCCCTCTATGGTTTAAAACAAGCTCCTAAGCAATGGCATAGGAAATTTGATAAAATAATTGTTTCTTATGGCTTTAAAGCAAATGAATCAGATAAGTGCTTATATTCAAAGTTAGAAAATGATTCATGTATTATCTTGTGTTTATATGTTGATGATATTTTAATTTTTGGTACTGATATGAATATGGTGACTGATATCAAAACTTTCTTGTCTAATAATTTTGATATGAAAGATTTAGGTCAGGCAGAGGTAATTCTTGGTAACAGGATTACCAGAATACCTGATGGTATAATTTTTGATCAATCACAATATATTGAGAAAATATTGAAGAAATTTGATAAGTACTGTTACGGGGGAACTTAGCCACCATGCCCCACGTGACCGGCACGCGCGCCCAGGAAGACTACGGCTGCCCCTTGATCCAGCAATCCGACCTCGGGTCGGATATCTTCGGCTCCGCAGTCCGACCCCGAGTCGGCTGCCCCTTGATCCAGCAATCCGACCTCGGGTCGGATATCTTCGGCTCCGCAGTTCGACCCCGAGTCGGTTGCCCCTTGATCCAGCAATCCGACCCCGAGTCGGTTGCCCCTTGATCCAGCAATCCGACCTCGGGTCGGCAATCTCTTGACAACAACAGACTGTTCTCCTGAGGCACGCCGCGGCCCCCTGCTCCACTACTCCCTGCAACGGCCGAATCCGGCGCTGCCCCACGATCCCCTGTAACAACCGTACGAAGCGGAGCTCCACGACGCCCTGTAATGGCCATGTCAGTGGCAACCCCATCGTGCCACACGATGACCAACCCCCAGAAAAACCCCCCAGCCTGATATATATGGGGCTGGGGGTGAAGGGGGAGGGTAAGCAAGATTCTCCATAGCATCATCTTACCTGCTACCTCTCCTTCTCCTTCGATTCCCTCTAACTTGATCGTCGGAGGGCCCCCACTACCCCAGTGGTGGTGCGAGGCTTGCTTGCAGGTTTCCCGGCGGAAGGTGGAGCGCAACCAAAGCAATTCAAAGGGAACCCCGTTCACACCGCTGTGCCAATCGTTCTCTGTTTGGACCCCCAGCAACAGTTGGCGCTAGAGGAAGGGCCGGATCTCAGAGCGATCGTAATGGCACGGCGAGGTGGTCGTGGAGCTTCCAATGCTTCCGGTCGCGGGGCCTCTCGCGCCACTGGCCGGGAGGCCGCTGCATCTCCAACACGCTCTCAGCAATACTCCACCGCCCCACCGCCCATTCAGATGGTCGAAGCCGCCCAGTTCGACCAGCTAACCCAGCAGGTTCGCACCCTCGCGGAGGCGGTGCAGAATCTGCAGGGTGCGATGTCCCGGGCGCCGCAGCGGGCTCAGGAGCCGCTGCTGCCTGAGCGTTCGCCTGTCCTCCTCAACCCGCGCTCCTTCCTCTCCCATGGGGAGGAGCGCCGGCGCGAGGAGGATTCTCGAGCATGCTCCATTCTGCCGGGACCTTCCACCGGAGCTGCGCGGGGTACGAGAGGCGGGCCCGGGCGCGTTCCCAGACCCCCCAGTCCTCGAGGAACCCGCGCTCCAGTCGGTCTCCCTCTCGCCGCTCCTTGTCTCCCACCCACCGGTCGCGCTCCCTGGACCGGCGAGTGGACGATCTCCACCGACAACTCCAGGTCCTGAAGGGCTATTCCAAAGATCCCTTCGCCGACTTAGAGATCTCCTCCCAGCCGGCGCTCGCCTCGAGGATCCTGCGGACCCCGAATCCGCCGGGGTTCAAAATGCCGGCGATCGAGCCCTATGACGGGGCGGCGGATCCACGGGATCACGTCGAGAGTTTCAGGACCCTTATGCTCCTCCACGGAGCATCAGATCCCCTTCTCTGCAAGGCTTTTCCGGCAACCCTCCGTGGCCCGGCGAGGGCATGGTTCGCCGGGCTGGAGGCTGACTCAATCCGGTCCTTCGACCAGTTCACTCGCCTCTTCATCACTCATTTCGCCGTCAGTAGCCGGCGGCGACTGGTCTCCGACTCCCTCTTTGATGTCCGGCAAAACGAGGGAGAAAGCCTGCGGGATTATCTTACCCGCTTCAACAGGGCTACGCTGGAGGTCCGGAACCTGAGTCAGGAGGTAGCTCTTTCAGCCCTGAAGCGTGGCTTCCGGAAGGGCAGACTCACCTTCTCCCTGGACAAACGCCTGCCGCGGAGCTTCCCAGAGCTGTTGTCCCGGGCGAACCAGTATGCGGACGCCGAGGAGGCGGCCGCCCACCGGAGCAAGGAGGCCGCCGAGATCCCTCAAAAGCTTGGGAAGAAAAGGCGGAAAGAGGCACGCCAGAGGAGGAGCCCGACGCCTCAGCGTCGGCGTAGAAGCCCGTCGCCGGCGAAGAACCATGGCACCCCACGCCCTCGTTCTCCGCCCCGACGTTTTCACCGGTACACCCCTCTCCTAACCCCCCGGGCCCAGATCCTTATGGAGATCAAGGGGCGGGAGGACCTCCCGGCCCCGAGACAGATGCGGAGGATCCCTGAGAAGAGGCCCTCCCGGGCGTACTGTGAGTACCACCGAGACCACGGCCACGACACGGAGGACTGCTTCCAGCTTCGGAACGAGATCGAGGCTCTCATCCGCCGGGGGCGTCTCGGTCGATATGTGAGCGACCGACGTCCCCCCGCAGACCCGCGTCCGGCCGACTCGGCCCCTCCGGAGCCTCGGGAGCAGAATCGACCCGTTGCGGGCGTGATCCACACTATCACTGGGGGCTGCCCCCGGCCCGTGAGGAACTCAGGGGGCTCGACGGAAGCGTCAGGGGCGGCCGTCGCAAAGAGGCAGAGGGTCGGCAATGTAATCACCTTTTGTGATGAGGATGTAAAGGGGGTTCAGACCCCCCACGATGACGCCATGGTGATCTCCCTCACTATGGCAAACTATGATGTAAGGCGTGTTCTTGTGGATAGTGGAAGCTCAGCTGATATCTTGTTTTACGAGGCCTTCCAAAAGATGGGCTTGTCCAGACAATTGTTGCACAAAATATCCACCCCCCTCATAGGATTCACCGGTGACGCTGTCCCGGCGGAAGGTGTCGTTGAGCTGCCTGTGACTGCGGGCGTCGCACCCGCAGAAGCCACGGTGCGACCGGGTTCTTGGTCGTCCGTGTTCCCTCGGCCTACAACGCTATCCTCGGACGACCCGGACTGAACGCCCTTCGCGCGGTGGTCTCTACGTACCACTTGCTCATGCGGTTCCCCACGGCGGTCGGGATCGGGGAGGTCCGAGGCGACCAACCGACCGCACGGCAATATTTCCTAGCGACCCTCAAATGGAAGAAGCCCGCAGAAGCCCTAAGCGTCGAGTCCCTTGATGCCAGAGACGAGGTGGCCTTGCGGCAGGGGGAGCCGGCCGAGGGTGTGGTCGAAGTTTCCCTCGAGGAAGGCCGCCGGGACCGGGTGGTCCGGGTCGGCGCCAATCTCGACCCGGGAGCTCGGGCCCGGTTGGTGGAATTCCTCCGAGCCAATGCCGATGTATTTGCCTGGTCGGCGGCCGATGTACCTGGGATCGACCCGGAGGTCATTTCTCACGCCCTCAACGTCGACCCGACCCACCGGCCAGTGAAGCAGAAGAAGAGACACTGTGCCCCAGATCGGATCCGGGTGGTCGACCAGGAGGTAGACAAACTCTTGGAGGCAGGATTCATAAGGGAGGTGAGTTACCCCGAGTGGCTGGCAAATGTTGTACTTGTCCGGAAGACGAGCGGGAAGTGGAGGATGCGCGTCGACTATACCGACCTGAACAAGGCGTGCCCTAAGGATAGCTTCCCGCTTCCGCGGATAGACCAACTGGTCGACGCGACTTCCGGATATCAGCTGCTGTCTTTCATGGACGCCTTCTCCGGTTACAACCAGATAATGATGGCCCCACAGGACGAGGAGAAAACTGCCTTTATAACGGACCGGGGGCTGTACTGCTACAAGGTAATGCCCTTCGGTCTGAAGAACGCTGGCGCCACTTACCAGCGCCTCGTCAACAAAATCTTCAAAGAGCAAATCGGCCGGAACATGGAGGTATACGTGGACGATATGCTGGTGAAGAGCCACCAGGCAGACCAGCACATCGTGAATCTGGAGGAGACTTTCACCACCTTACGGAAGTTTCGCATGAAGCTGAACCCAGCGAAGTGCGCCTTTGGCGCTTCGGCCGGGAGGTTCCTTGGTTTCATTGTCAACCAATGGGGTATCGAAGCCAACCCGGACAAAATCAAGGCCATCCAAGGTATGTCCCCTCCGACCAAAGTAAAAGAAGTTCAGGAGCTCGCTGGAAGGGTCGCCGCGCTCGGACGATTTGTGGCAAAATCGGCCGAACGCTGCCAACCATTCTTCAAAGTGTTAAAACGCCCAAAAGACTTCCTCTGGACGGCCGAATGTCAAGTAGCATTCGACCAGCTCAAGGAATACCTGGCGTCTCCTCCCCTACTGTCCAAGCCGCAAGAAGGGGAGATGCTCTACCTCTATCTGGCGGTCTCCCCAACCGCGGTCAGTGCGGTGCTGGTTCGGGAAGAGGCAAAGCTCCAGAAGCCTGTGTACTACATCAGCCGGGTCCTACGGGACGCCGAGACGCGGTATACGAAGGCCGAAAAGATCGCCTTCGCGCTGCTGACCGCGACCAGGAGGCTCCGCCCCTATTTTCAGGCCCATTCTGTCACCCTCTTAACTGATCAACCGTTACGACAGATCCTCAGCAACCCCGAGAATGCGGGACGGCTGGTGAAGTGGGCAGTAGAACTCGGTGAGTTCGACATCCGCTACCAGCCTCGACCCGCCATCAAGGCCCAGGTGCTCGCGGACTTCCTCGCTGAGTGCACGGTGCAGGAGGCGGAACCTAGACCGCCGGAAACGCCCAGCCTCGACCTCCCGACCTGGACGCTTCACATCGATGGGTCGTCGAACCCCGAGGGTGGAGGGGCCGGGCTGGTCCTTACCAGTCCTGATGGAGTGATAGCCGAGTATGCCTTGAGGTTTGGATTTCCAGTTACCAACAACGAGGCGGAATACGAGGCCCTAGTCGCAGGACTCAAACTCACCGGGGAGTTCGGCATCCGGCGTTTGAAGGTCTTCACCGACTCCCAGCTGGTGGTCGGCAGGTCCGTGGGGAGTTCGAGGCCCGGAGCCCGACCATGCAGAACTACGTCCGGAAGGTGCAAGCACTCATTCCCGACCTCGGCAGTGTCGACATCCAGCAAGTCCCCAGAAGTAAAAATGCCAGGGCCGACAGGTTGTCCCGCTTGGTGGGCGCAGAGGTGCACAACTTGTCGAGGGCAATCTACCTGGAGACCCTGGATGCCCCGAGCATCGGCGAGGCTGGAGCGGTGATGGCGATTGATCCGGAGCCGTCTTGGATGGACCCGCTCGTCGCCTACCTCACCGAAGGGATCCTCCCTGAAGACGAAGATCAAGCTCGGCGACTCGTCAAGAAGTCCGCCCACTACGTACTCTATGAAGGGAGGCTGTATCGGACCTCGTTTACCGCCCCCCTCTTAAGGTGCCTCCGCCCCTCGGAGGCGGCCTACGTCCTCGGCGAAGTCCATGAGGGCGTCTGCGGATCGCACTCGGGGGCTAGGTCCTTGGCGCACAAGATCATGAGGCAAGGCTATTATTGGCCTACCTTGTTGGAGGACTCAAAGGATCACGTACGGAAATGCGACGCCTGCCAGCGCCACGCCAACGTCCAGAGAGTCCCTTCTGTCCCCTTGGCACCAATCACCGCACCCTGGCCCTTCGCACAGTGGGGAATGGATATCCTCGGACCATTCCCCGTCGCTTCCGCCCAGCGGAAATTCTGGATTGTTGCAATCGACTACTTCACCAAGTGGGTGGAGGCAGAGCCGCTGGCCACTATCACGGAGGCGCAAGTCCGGAAGTTCGTGAAGAAAAACATCATTGTCCGATTTGGGGTACCCCGGGTCCTCATCTCGGATAATGGTCGACAGTTCGACAACAAGTATTTCCGTGACTTCTGCGAGGAATTCGGGATCGAGCATCGGTTCACATCTGTGTCGCATCCCCAAACCAACGGTGAGGCCGAGGTGACAAACCGGACAATCCTCCAAGGAATTAAGGCGCGAATCGGTCGGACGGGGCAAGCTTGGGTCGAAGAACTCGAGAACGTCCTTTGGGCGTATCGGACCACGCATCGGACCCCTACCGGGGAGACGCCTTTCAGCCTAACCTATGGCACGGAAGCGGTTGTCCCCGTGGAGCTCGGACTCCCCTCGCCTCGGGTGGCTACGCACCGACCCGAGGCCAATTCGGAGCAACTCCGAGGAAACTTGGACCTCTTGGAAGAAGCGAGGGAAATAGCGCAGGTTCGGATGGCGATGTATCAGCGGAGGGTGGCCCGATATTATAACTCCAAGGTCCGACCAAAACTTTTCAGAATCGGAGATCTGGTGCTAAGGCGAACCAAAGCATCTCAACCCGCGGAAGGTGGGAAGCTGGCGCCAAATTGGAAAGGCCCGTATAGGGTTCGCTGGGTAAACCGACCTGGCTCCTACCAGTTGGAGGCCCTAGATGGTCGAGAAATTCCAAGGAGCTGGAATTCCGCTAACCTACGGGTGTATTACCAGTAGAAAGACAAAGCCAGAAAGACAGTTCAAAAAATGTATAGTCCTTTTCATTTCAATAATTCCTGGTCGCAATGGCGTATTCGTGTGATTACAAAGAATTCCCAGAGGGGGATTGGGGAGTAAAGAAAATAAGAAAGAGGTGGGGACTCCGTAGAGTTGAAGATCCGGGATCCCGAACCCTCCACTCGAAGCAGCTGCAATCCCACCGGGCGTGGGTGCTTCTCCCCGGAGGCGCCATCGACGCCTCACGCAAAAGACGAAGAGCCGGCGCGGACGAAGAAGAAGTGGACGAAGGAGGAGTTCACACTGCTCCTAGAGGAACGCCACCTCCAAAGGATATTCCGGCCCTCCCCAAGAGAAGGGGAGGGAAGGAATACAAGGGAGAAGAGCGCGAGGAGGCGTGATCCCGGATGAAACGCCTAGAGCGGAGTTCCACCGGGGAGAATCTCTCCGTTGATCCCAGATGCAACGGCTAGTTGGCGGAAGTCGCGAGGGGCGCACCTCCCGCTCTTCCGGCAGGGGCTTCCCAGCCACGCACCGGAGAGGAGGTCCACGATCCATGGCAACCTGAACAGCTCCGGCTTGGCAGGCTCCACCGCACCTGCCCTTATATTTATAGCCAAACTGTGGCCCTCCGGTCGTTCCGATGCGGGTGGCTCCAATAAATGCGGGCGCATCGAATCCGGAGCCGTTCCGGCTCTCGAGGCGTATCCTCCCACGACCTCCTAAGCGTCGTTCTCCTTAATTGCATTCTTCATGCAGGACACTCCGGGCGGCGTGTATCCCACGGCACGCGTATCTCCGCACGCGCCCAGGCCGCATCCGCCTCGAAGAACGCGCGTATCGCGGCCGCTTAACTGGCACTCCTCGCAAGCAGCAACTGGCCGATCCGATTTCCCAGGTAATGCCTCAATTAGCATTTAATAGTCTTCTGGTGTTCCCCAGGCGACGCGTCGAGAGGAGGAGAAATATGATCGCAGCTGGCCACGGAGAAACCCCGTCGAGCGGCAAGTGATAGGCGCGCGACCAACGAGCGGAATTCTCCGAGGCTCAGTCCTCGGATGCCAGGCTAACCCGATGATCATCCCGGGAGCAGACTAGCCTGAAGCCCCGACCGGTCGCCTCGGCTTGCGCCAGCCTTGGCTGACCAACGAGCGGAATTCTCCGAGGCTCGGCCCTCGGATGCCAGGCTAACCCGATGATCATCCCGGGAGCAGACTAGCCTGAAGCCCCGACCGGTCGCCTCGGCTTGCGCCAGCCTTGGCCGACCAACGAGCGGAATTCCCCGAGGCTCGGCCCTCGGATGCCAGGCTAACCCGATGATCATCCCGGGAGCAGACTAGCCTGAAGCCCCGACCGGTCGCCTCGGCTTGCGCCAGCCTTGGCCGACCAACGAGCGGAATTCCCCGAGGCTCGGCCCTCGGATGCCAGGCTAACCCGATGATCATCCCGGGAGCAGACTAGCCTGAAGCCCCGACCGGTCGCCTCGGCTTGCGCCAGCCTTGGCCGACCAACGAGCGGAATTCCCCGAGGCTCGGCCCTCGGATGCCAGGCTAACCCGATGATCATCCCGGGAGCAGACTAGCCTGAAGCCCCGACCGGTCACCTCGGCTTGCGCCAGCCTTGGCCGACCAACGAGCGGAATTCCCCGAGGCTCAGTTCTCGGATGCCAGGCTAACCCGATGATCATTCCGGGAGCAGACTAGCCTGAAGCCCCGACCGGTCGCCTCGGCTTGCGCCAGCCTTGGCCGACCAATGAGCGGAATTTCCTGAGGCCTAACCCTCGGATGCCTGGCCTAGCGCCGAAGGAATTTCCTGAGGCCTAACCCTCGGATGCCTGGCCTAGCGCCGGAAGAATTTCCTGAGGCCTAACCCTCGGATGCCTGGCCTAGCGCCGGAAGAATTTCCTGAGGCCTAACCCTCGGATGCCTGGCCTAGCGCCGGAAGAATTTCCTGAGGCCTAACCCTCGGATGCCTGGCCTAGCGCCGGAAGAATTTCCTGAGGCCTAACCCTCGGATGCCTGGCCTAGCGCCGGAAGAATTTCCTGAGGCCTAACCCTCGGATGCCTGGCCTAGCGCCGGAAGAATTTCCTGAGGCCTAACCCTCGGATGCCTGGCCTAGCGCCGGAAGGATTTCCTGAGGCCTAACCCTCGGATGCCTGGCCTAGTGCCGGAGGAACTTCAAGAGTCAGGAGTCGGCGAGACGCTACCAAGAGTTAAAAAGAGGAAGGACGAAAGTGAAATGAGGAAACACTTTGTTTGCATTAACTTTCGTTGCATCAGGGCCGAGACCCATACAACATGGCAAAACGCCAACATACAAAGAAAAAGTACAGAGGGTCAGCTTGGAGGAACCCCTGGATCGGGAACGGCGAGCACGTCCGCGAAGGGTAGGGAGACGGTTGGAGAACCGGCAGGCAATGGCATTGGAGGGGAGTCGAGGAGGGAGACCCCACTCAGGTCAATTCCGGGGTATTTAGTGGACACCCTTGCCAGGCCTTCATCGAAGCCTAAGGCAAAGGAGTCGGACCCCGCATCCGACATGTCACGGATGAACTCGGCGGACTGACGATAGGCCTGTACCGCCTGACGCCCGATTTCTGCGCTCTTCTCGGCCAGCGCCGCCTCCGCTCGCTCCGTAATCTGAGCTTTCGCTTCCATGACCTTCGCCACAATCCGCTCGTCCGCCTCGGAGGAGACCCTCAACAGATCGGCCCGAGCCTCCATGTGCTTCGCCTCGGCAGCGATGCGAGCAGCCTCAGCCTCCTCCAGGCGCGAATGAAGCTCCTGGTTGCTCGCACGAGTCCCCTCCAAGGCCGACTCCAATTCGGCCATCTTGGCTTCAAGAGATCGGGTTCGGTTGCGGGCGTTGTCGGCCGACTGCTGGGCCTTCTCCCACCTCTCCAGGAAGTCAGCAGCCTTCCGGGACTGCTTTTCGGCTCGCTCCTCCGCCTTCCTGATCTCGCTTTCGAGACCCGAGCCAACCTTGAGTTGCTCCTGAGCCTCCAACAGTTGCCTCTCGAGGGCGGCGAAGCCGAGTGCCCGCTCTTCGGCCACCTGGAGCCTCGTCTCGAGGTCCCTGGTCGTTCTCCCCGCCGCAGCCTGGCCTCCCTCCTCTACAGCTTTCAGTCGGCTCTCGGCCTTCGCCAGGAGCCTCGCCTGTTCCTCGTGGCTCTCCTCCAGACGGATCATGTACTGGGCGAGCTAAGAGACAGAAAAAATGAGAGCGTCAGACGGGGATCAATAGAGCCTATAAATGACGAAAGCGACCAAAAGAACACTCACCGACATGAGGCAGACGCAGCTGGCAGCTCCGACTTCAGGGATCCTCATCTGCCGGACCTGCCTACGGTCACCCTCCAGCAGCACCGTCTCGATGAGGTTTCGGGCGCCGGCGAAAGTGAAGGCCGACCCCGACTTCGCCCCGGAGCCGGACGGTGGTTCTGCGGCCTTACCCTTACCCATTGCTTGAGGGAGAGTCATGCCGACCGTGCTCGGGGCGGGGGCTGCGCCAGAAATCGACAGGGTCCCGCTCGGCCGAGGCCTCGGCGCGCCCCTCCTCGTATCATCCGAGGCCGACCGAGTCGAAGGCCGAGCTGGGGACCGACCGCGTCCGACCCGGCCGTCTCGGGCGCGCCCGGATGACACCTCCGGAAAAGCAGTAGTCTCATCACCGGAGGGCTGATACGGCGTCAACTGTCGGTCCGAGCCCGCGGCGTCCCCCTGATCGGTGGGCCCGGACCCGTCTGTCGGCGTCGGAGTCGCCTGCTGGCGGGGCTTCTTCGCCGGTGGGACCTCGCTCGGAGGAGTCCGTTTCTTCCTCCGGACCGCTTCCAGTAGGGACGCCCTACTAACAGCCATTGCCCTGTCCGACTGCATGACGTCGTCGATTTCTGCAAAAAGAACGAGATGGTTAGAAACTGAGAAACTGATGGAAAGAAGAAACGAAAGAGGAGAAAAGAGCTAAAAAAGAAGAAGTGATGGCGGGCTCACGGTCGGCGGGGACCGAGCTCAGACCGACGTTCACCAAGGCATCCTCGGAAATAAGGCGAGCCACCGGGGGGAGCCGGCCCTCGGCAACCAACCCCCTCAAAACGGCGACGCCATCGGACTCCTCCCTTGACAACCTCGATAGGCCGATCGGGGACTTCATCGGCGTCTCCCAGGTTGTCCCGATTCCCCAAGAGGGATCTACGTCGATGAAAAAGAAACGCTCCTTCCAGCCATGAATGGAGGAAGGAGCCTCCTTGACGAGGCCGCACCCTCGCCGCGCCGCAAAGCACCACCACCCTCTGTCCCGGGGGTGGCCGTTCAGGCCGTAGCATTCCCAAAAGACATTCAGGGTGGCGGGAACCTCGTGCATGCGGCAGAGAACCTGGAAGGCCGTCAGGGTACGCCATGAGTTCGGCACCAGTTGCGTCGGCGCCACTCTTAAACCTCGAAGCACCTGCACGACTAAGTCCGAGGGGGGAAAGCGGAACCCAGCCCGAAGGATGTCCTCATTAATGGCGACCTTCCCTGGAGGAGGATGGGACATCCTCTCCTCAGGCCCCGGGAGCGTAACGTTGCAGGCTTCGGGGAGGTGGTACCGGGCCACGAACCTATCTAGGTCTTCGGGGACCAGCTCCGACTGAATGCGGTCCGCTCTTACTTCGTCCATCCCTAACGGCCAGAGAATCTACGGTCAGGACGGGGTCAAGAGGGGAGAAGGGACCGGAACGACTGGGGTACACTAATACGAAAGGAGAAAGTACGGAGAGCCCTAAATTGAAGAGTGGGGCAACTCACCGGAAGGGAAGGAAGAACGGCTCCGATAGCGTCAAAGGAGGAGCGAACGAACAGTCCGACGGCAACGGCAACAGCACAAGGGAGAAACTCGAGGATGCCTGTGAAGAGAAAGGCGGACGGGGGAGGGCCCCCGGTTAAATAGGCAGAAAGGCGGGTGACGCCTCGGTGACGCCAGAGGACGCCTGGCTACCGAAGGATCGTTCTCGCCCCAAAGGCGAATCGACGCCATTAAGGAAGGATGTCCGCCGAAATCCGCAGACCGCCAGATCAGCGACAACCGCCATACGCCATAAAAAAAGGGGCGGGGAGCTCGGAGCGCGCGCGCCTTTCCGAGGGATGGCGGCAATCTCGAAGCATCACTCCCTTCACCCGTTCCCCTCCTGGTTCCAGGCTCGGAAGTGGGGGGCTACTGTTACGGGGGAACTTAGCCACCATGCCCCACGTGACCGGCACGCGCGCCCAGGAAGACTACGGCTGCCCCTTGATCCAGCAATCCGACCTCGGGTCGGATATCTTCGGCTCTGCAGTCCGACCCCGAGTCGGCTGCCCCTTGATCCAGCAATCCGACCTCGGATCGGATATCTTCGGCTCCGCAGTCCGACCCCGAGTCGGTTGCCCCTTGATCCAGCAATCCGACCCCGAGTCGGTTGCCCCTTGATCCAGCAATCCGACCTCGGGTCGGCAATCTCTTGACAACAACAGACTGTTCTCCTGAGGCACGCCGCGGCCCCCTGCTCCACTACTCCCTGCAACGGCCGAATCCGGCGCTGCCCCATGATCCCCTGTAACAACCGTACGAAGCGGAGCTCCACGACGCCCTGTAATGGCCATGTCAGTGGCAACCCCATCGTGCCACACGATGACCAACCCCCAGAAAAACCCCCCAGCCTGATATATATGGGGCTGGGGGGGAAGGGGGAGGGTAAGCAAGATTCTCCATAGCATCATCTTACCTGCTACCTCTCCTTCTCCTTCGATTTCCTCTAACTTGATCGTCGGAGGGCCCCCACTACCCCAGTGGTGGTGCGAGGCTTGCTTGCAGGTTTCCCGGCGGAAGGTGGAGCGCAACCAAAGCAATTCAAAGGGAACCCCGTTCACACCGCTGTGCCAATCGTTCTCGGTTTGGACCCCCAGCAACAAGTACAACTATAAACCAGTGAGTACACCTTATGAGCATGGTTTGAACTTGAAGTGCAATAAAGGTGATCCAGTGGCCCAAGAGAAATATGCTCAAATTATTGGGACACTGATGTATGTTGCAAATACAAGTAGACCTGACATTTCTTATGCTATAGGAAAGCTTAGTAGGTTTAATAGTTGCCCTAGTCTTAGTCACTGGGAAGCACTGGATAGAGTACTTAGATACTTGAGAGGTACAATATATTATGGTTTACATTACTCAAGATTTTCCACTGTACTTGAAGGATACAGTGATGCTAGTTGGATCACTGATTCAGTGAATCGAAAAGGAACTAGTGGATACATATTCATGTTGGGTGGTGCAGCTGTTGCTTGGAGATCATCCAAACAAACTGTGATCACAAGATCCACTATGGAGGCTGAGATTGTAGCCTTAGATTCTGCAAGTCAAGAAGCAGAATGGTTTAAGAATCTTATGTCTGAAATACCTATTATGGAAAAGCCTATACCTGCTATCTCTTTGTTATGTGATAATGAAGCTGCAATTAATACTTGTAGAAATACTGAGTATAACAAGAGAAACAGAAGACACATTAGTGTGAGACATAAGACTATTAGATACCTAATTAAAAATGGTATCATAACTTTGGAATTTGTTGGATCTAAAGATAACCTAGCAGATCCTTTAACTAAAGGACTGGCTAGAAGCAAAGTCATAGAAACATCAAAGGGGATGGGACTGAAACCCATAAGGAATCATTGACAATGGCAACCCAACCTTTTCTGACTGAAGATCCCAAGACGAAAGGTTCAACGGGAAAAACAAGTTGTTTAATGATTAGTTAGCACTATAATAAAATGACTTTATGTCATTTGGTCTCTCCCTGTGATGTGAGTGCTAAATACAGCAGAGGTATACGGAAGAGTTTAAAACTCTGAATGAGTCCGAGACTATGGCAAGGTGCTGTGCTGCGAGCACCCTTAGAGGACTCACCTATGTGAGTGTGACTGTGTGGCCGCAGTCTATGGGGATAAGGTTTTAACCCCTAGAGCACTCATGAAACTGAGATATTGGTGCATAAGGCCAGAAAAAGCACCACCTATAATGAACCCAGTATTTGCATTTGTCATGGGTGAAGTATATAGAAATCTGAACCAAAGGATTTGGTTCAAAGCTTTTTAGTTACCACTATACCTTTCAGATGAAAATATACTTTCACTAGGTAAAGGTTCAAAGCCGCAAGCTACCTTTATTGAAGTCGTGACATAAACAAGCCCAGTTTGACTATTTTTTATTTTATATAGTTTTTGAAAATATTTTAATCAGGTGGGGGAATGTTAGATTTTTATTAAATAATAATTAAAAGTTTTCATACTTAAAACATATATATTATGTATATATAAGAAGGGAGTGTGGTGTGGATGGTTGGTGTGCCCGCTTGAGGTGCTTGAGGTAGGTGGTTCGAATCTCTGTTCCCTCCTTTTTTAAATCTCTCATATGGAGGATTTATTTACGTGAAGGCTCGGTTCTGTGCCTGTGCTCGTCCGACCCGATGGTCTTTGCGCTCGAGCCTGTGCTCGCTCGGCCCTGCTCGTCCGAGGTTACTTGCGCCTCACAGGCCCTGCTCGTCCAAGGTTCCTTGTGCCTGTGCGACCAGAGGTTCTTTGCGCATGTGCCCTGCTCGTCCGAGTTTCCTTGCGCTCGTGCCTCTGCTCGTCGGCCCTGCTCGTCCGAGGTTCCTTGCACCTGTGCGACCCAGAGCTGAGGTCGTCCAAGAGACTGAGGCCCTGCTCGTCCGAGGTTCCTTGTGCCTGTGCTCGTCCGAGGTGCCGAGGCTGAGGTCGGACCACAGGTGCAATGAGCCCAGAGGAGCCGAGGTCGGACAACAGGTGCGATGAGCCAAGAGGCGCATGAGTCGTGCTTCGCACCCTTAGCACGAGGAGCCACGTCGCTTCCTCGATAGCACCTCTTCGCAACCGACCTCGCATCCGCTGGCCATACTCCCAGTGTTTTTTCAAACTTTCTTACCGGTTTTGACCGTTGGATCGGTTTTGGGTCGCGTCTGTCCCGAAGAAGTCTATAAATAGACCTCTTCGGATTAGACAGGAGACATATATAATTTGAAAGCAGAAAACTACTATTCTCCCTGTTTGCTATTTTTCTTTCAATCAACGGGCTTGCTGCATACTGATTCTGGGTTCGAAAGCTTCTTTGATCCGTGCAAATCATTGAGGCAGAAGGAACAGTGCGAGAGGCTGTTGTATCTTAGGAGTAGAACGCCATCCAAGCCTAGTGCACTGTAAGGCGGCGAAATCTACTTCAAGGAAAGTGACCAACATACCACGCCTCAGCATCTCGGGTTCCATTTTTCCACTTTCTCTATTTATTTTCTGTAAGCCTATTTCTGCCTATTATTTGTTGAAGTAGAGTATTATAGATTTAAAATTTTCTGGGACAGTATATTCCCAACAGTGACTCCCATCTTTGGTTGGTGAAAATTCTACTTTCATTTCCATTCGAGAGAAGAATAGAAATATTCCAATCTTGGCTTTCGTTATGGTATTCAAATCCCATTTCACTAGATTTATTTAAACATTTTGATTTTCCCAAAATATTTTTTTATGTTTAATTAATTTTTAAGTTTTTTTATTTAATTAATTTTTAAAAAAATTAGTAATTTTTAATTTCGATTTCGATTATAAACCAAATGTATTGGAGAATAAGGTTGTTCTGATTTCTATTCTAACTCCAATTCCGATGATTCCGATTTTGATTCCCGTCCCAAACCAGACACACTTTTAGATGTGTCAGGTTGGTGAAATGTAAGTATGAAACCTTGACCACGGAAAATCCTTGCTGCTCAACAAGCATCTTACTGTTGGTTGACTCTCATCATCTCTCTAACAAATCAGGGAAGGGCTGGAGGCATGCATTGGTGATGGTAATGATTTGAGTTTATTGCATAGTTTTGGTTGTTCAATATCCTGTTTCCCTTTTACCAAAAAAAAAAAAAAATCCTGTTTCCCAAAATGTCATGTTATTTAGATGTCAATACTGTAGGCGACGGCTGTTTTATTCAGGATTTTATGTTAAATAAGAGTTGGGATGTTAGTGGACTTGCACATTGTTTTGGCTATGACACGAAACAATAAAGTCTCAAAACTCCTATCTGCTACTTATCTATTGAGTTTTAGCATGTAAAAGATGGGGTCTTCCTTGATAAACTTAGCTATTCTCATTTAAAAGATGCTTTGTGTACCCATAGGATGCCAGGTTCAGTATTTGTGAGCCGGTGGGAGCTCCGAATAAATCTTCTGCCCACGAGTAGAGAGAGAAAGGGGAGAATGGGGGAAAAAAATTGATTTGGCACTCATCCAAGGTCTCATTTGATTGCCGGCTTTCTCGAGGAGTACCATAAGTGGAGGGCTGCACTGAGATTTGAGACTTCTATATAAAAGTATTGGGCAGTCATCTTCTGTCTTGACAATGAATTCTCTCTTAAATATGGTTCCCTGTATCAGATAAAATTTTAGCGGTTGCTAGCTTAAATTGGAGTGAATCAAAGGCTAAAACGGTAGAAAAGAAGATAAAGGACACTTATCTCAGTCTGACAATGTGGTTCAGCAGCCTTTTCCAACAACACTTGGAAAAGAATCAAGGAGAAGACTTGGAGAAGAAAACTTAGAATCCACGGCGATTTCGATGATGAAAATCAAAAAAGGAAGGAGCCTTAAATAGAGAAAGTCCTCGGTGTTGGGATCGCCTTAGGACTTCCGAAGTACGACAATATCGGAGGAGGAAGAAGACTCCAATCGGAAGTCTTCTCCTCCAACCATCGCACGCAATAGGCACGCTTTTGGGCTAATTGGGTCTGACATCTTTGGGCTGGCCCACGAGCCCACGAGCTGGGCTAGGTATGCGGGAACGGCTTGGGCCTAACCACAAGCCTATTAAAATTGGATTATTATATTCTTCCCCCTTGAAAATTGTTTCGTCCTCGAAATTAACTTATTTGAGACTCAACTTTGAAAGTACTCAAATCATTATATTATTCTTGAGCTCTCAAATAGTCCCCTTTCGGAGTACATGTTCACAAGATTTGACATAAAGAATTATAACATACAGAATTATGGCATCTCAAAACTTGATCTTTTTTATCTACAATACATAACTGGTTCTGTTTATCTCCTTCAAAAGAATGCCAACCTCCCAATCTTGGATTCAAATGCCATAATTCTTTGCTCATGAAATTAATTACTCTTGATTAATTCTATATAGAAATTATAATCGGCTAAACAAAAATAGGAGAAAGTTTTAGCATCAAATACTCTCCATAATCTATATTCCTCTTTCTTCTCTTAACTTCGCTAATGATTTAATAATTAGACTTTTATTCTAGGGAAACCTCAAACCTCTTAACAATGTTAGAGCTAGGAGTAGGAAATCAATGTTAAAACATTTTAGGTTCGAGCTTAGCCATAGAACCATCAATCTGTTAACGCTAAATTTAAGGTGCCCAAAATTCTCTCAAGAGTGGTCAACAATAGAATAACCCACTGGTGCAAATTATATAGCTACCTTCAATAACTAAAGAATCATGACATTTTCCTTCTTAGGTTTTCTATCATAATACCTTTCGGATCAAAGTATTATTGTTTCTAACCAGTTTTAAAATAACTCAAACTACTACACTTCTGCTGCGCAATCTAATCTAACCCAACAATTACTATAAGTCCGCTAAATGATTTTTTACCGAAATATCACTTTGCATTAGGACTAAAAAAAATCTAAATTTCAAATCTTTAAGTAGAACTAAAGCATAACCTCTAGATCTCCTTGTCCTCAATTTATGTAGAGTGTACTTACCATAACCAATCCTCAAGCCATTAGTCAAGTTTAAGGTCATTGCATAATCTCCATAACCTTTTTAGAATCCAAAATATCTAGATTTAATTTAAAGTGGATTAACCCTGAATTCTCTTAGCAATTTGATTAGACAATCTAAATTGATCTTCGTTCCAAAAGAATTTACTCCAAATTCAATGGATTAGAAATCCCTGAGCCAATACCATTATAAGTAGAATGAACTCTATTGACCTCCAAATTTTTCTTCACCAAGATTCTTAATATCTACCAGTAATATGCTATATATGATAATTTATGTAGGCATCTCATAACTGATGACTCTACTCAATACGACATTTTACTAGTGGCTTCATCAACAATGACAAAAATTTCATTCTCAAATCATAAACTTAGATTTGAGTTTAAATTAACACATCTAATAGTCTCCAATAATTAAGAAAAAGATCTCGTAGCCCAATCCAAACATGAAAATTCAAATAACTACAATTCCCCCATCAATATGCATATTCTATGGCCTCAAAACAAAATCAAATATATCAATAAGAAATAGACCTATTTGTAGTATCTGAAACTTCCAATTCTAAATATAATCCACAAATAGATTTAACCTCAAAAAATTTTCCTTCATAATACTATCAAAAAATATTCTTAGTTCACTCCAATACTATGAAAGACCTATGCACAAATTTCACTGTAATCATTAGTAGCAAAGCTAAAATTGTTATCACATCTACACCTTTATCAAGTTTGAACTTCCAAGTTATTTAAACAACATCTAAACAAATAAATATAGTATTGGTTAACCTTCCTACACTTATCTTAGGTTAAACCTCTTTTATCATGATCAAAGATATAAATCATTCAACCTTTCTGTACTCATCATATACCAAACCTATTGTATACATTTTATCACAATGTTTAGTGATCTTACACCTAAGAACTAAATTTATTTCTACTACTTTTGTCATATCACAAGTGATCATAACCTTAAGCTATGATACATTTCTGTCACGACCCCTAGTGATCTTAAACCTTAAGCTCTGATATCATTCTTGTCATAATCCCAAGTAATCTTAAACCTTCTAATAGTTTTAAATCCTATTCATAAGCCATATATTATTATTAATAAGATGAAAGTGATGTGTTGGCAAAGCTTTCTATCCACCGCATTTTTAAATGTTTATCCGCGACATGTATTGTTTAGGGTAATTTTATAGTTCAGGAGAAAAAGAAAACATTTGGTGAAGTGGCTATTTTCGATCTTCATAATTAATTTAAGGGTAAGGGCACGAGGCATTGTTTGGTTTGTGGAATTTTTTTTTCTCATTGAATTTTTTTCTTCTAAAAAGCTGATACTAGGTATATAGTGCCCAAGAAAGTGATTTTTGCATGTTTAGTTCACCATAAGACAGTAGCATATTCCAGAATGGCCTATACTTGGTAAGCATTTATTTTTCTAAAAAAGATGTAAAAATACCTGTTGCGCTCTTAATAAATAGAAAGATTTTATCTCATTCTATCTAAAAGCTTAAGGGTATTTTTGAAAAAAAAATATCCTAATTTCTAACTGATGGGACTTGGACTTTTTTATGTCCCATATGGGCTTATCTTTTACATGAAATATGAGAATCTTATTCTTATGAGAAAGCCACTTTTCATCTCTCTCATTTGAAAACTTTAACCAAACATAATATATTTTTTTATTTTTGTATTGACTATATTTGTTTTCTTCTTTTTCTGCGAACCA
This sequence comes from Phoenix dactylifera, assembly GCF_009389715.1. NCBI lineage: Eukaryota > Viridiplantae > Streptophyta > Magnoliopsida > Arecales > Arecaceae > Phoenix > Phoenix dactylifera. The sequence goes on from NW_024069165.1 coordinate 40,531, forward strand.
AATGAGTCCTATTCTTCAATAGAGCCTATAATCAAGGACCTTGGAAACCAAGATAACGGTCATAGAAGCATCATGGAAGACATATGGGGTCACAAATTGAGTTGACAATATGCTTATGACAGTCAAAATACATTTGACACAAGCACATCACTATCACAATGCAACCAGCAAGCCTTCTAGCAAAATCGTGCTTTATTAACTTTAATACTTAATTATTTAATTAATTTTTTTTTTTTTGCTTAGTATACCTGCTCAACAAAAATCATAGGGCGAGCATTAGAGAAAGAAATATGGGTAGGGCTTCCTATTTGCCATATTTTCTCTGGCATCCATCTTAAAAAAAAGGTAACAGTCAAAAACTTATCAATGAAATCGTTAGTCTCGTGATTTAAAAAAAATAAAACATCCTCTTTCTTTCTCATTTTTAGAATGTACTATTTATCGGTATGCACTATATGGACAAATGATACATACCAAATAAATTAATTATATAGCAAGTTAATATACGCCTCTAGAGAAATCGATACATAGTTTTCGAAATATGGTGTTCAACAATACATAGTTTACGGCCAAGTAATATACACTTAGTAAACTAGACAAAGTTAGAAAACTGTGTATCGGTACTTGATGAATACCATATTCTGAAAACCATGATTGACTTACTTAGAGATATCTATTGGCTTGCTAGTTGACTATTTTACTTGATGCGTATCACCTGACTATATAAAGTATATTGATAAAAAGCATGCTCTAGAAATTATGTATCGATTTACCTGAAGGTGTGTATTAGATCACTGCTGGGTATGGACCAAAGAGGCTTACAGTATGTATCAGAAAGTAGATAGGTGTATCATCTATCTATGTAGTGTATAATGGTGAATATGATGTTTCGAAAGCTTATATTAATTTATTTAGAGAAGTGTATTAAGTTACCAGATGACTAATTTGCTAAATGTGTATTATCTAGTCGTATACTGTGTACAGTGAACACTATGTTCTAGAAACTATGTATTAATTTATCTAAATATATGTATTAACTTAGTAGATAATTAATTTGCTTGGTATGTATCATCTGTCCATGTAGTATATGCCGACAAAAATATATACTATGTATAGTGAACACTATGTTCTAGAAACTATGCATTAATTTATCTAAATATATGTATTAACTTAGTAGATAATTAATCTGTTTAGTATGTATCATCTGTCCATATAGTATATGCCGACAAAAATACATTCTAAAAATGAGTAAGAAAGAGCATGTCGTGTTTTTTCCTTTATAATTACAAGACTAACAAAAACTCCATTAGTAAAACGAGTCTTTGACTTTTAAGTTTCTTCTTTTAGATGGGCATTAGAGATAATATAGTAAAATAGAAAGTCTACCCTATATTTTTTTCTCTCGTGTCCATCCCATATGATTTTTGTTCATGCCTGTGAGTCAACATAAGCATGAGACCAACTTAATTCTCTCTCTCTCTCTCTCTCTCTCTCTCTCTAATCTGAGAGATGGATGCTTTCATTTTTAACACTTAGTTAATAAATTCTCATAATTATTTTTGTATCCTAAGAGATAGATGCTTAATTAATAAATTTTGGATTTTTTTTGTTTGATAATTTTTATTTTAGATAGATAGATGTATTTAGATGGTACATATCCATAAGATGAGCCAGCCTATGGAGCCCACTAAAATGTGGGCTATTGAATTTTTGGCCACATTCAAACGTAAAGAAGTGCACACACTAAAACAGAGGCTCTGCTTTGGTAGAGCTCTCCATCAGCCACGTGTATAAATGGTCATCTACCACTTGTATAAATAGTATTAGATTTCACGCGAAAATACTTCTTGGGTGGAGGGCAATTTTATATTTGGGAGAAAAGAGACGGTGAGAGAGAAGAGATGGGTAGTTCTATATACACCCCCCCTATTGCTCAGGACACCCCCCAAAAACCAAAAAAAAAATACCCAAACTAACCTTTAGTGTAATTACCATATTGCCCTTGAAATTTTCTCATACACCCCCTCTTCCTCCTCCTCCGTTTCGTTTTGAAAAGAAAAAAAACCCCCCCCCTCAAACCCCCCTTAAACCCCTCGATCCATTTACATCGTTTAGGCGATCTTTGAAGGAGATTTAAGCCCCATTCGAAGCATGGACAAGCAACTAGTGATTTGGGACGAAGAATCGGCCGCAAAGGTACGTGTTCCACCTTGTTTCGAAATTTTTTTTTTTCACGGTTCGTGCTCCGTTCGGCACTGGATCGCCGAACAAAAGGCTTCTGTTCGGCTGAACAGTGCCGAACAGAAGCCTTCTGTTCGGCAACCCTCAACCGAACAGATCTGTTCGGCTGCACAGTGCCGAACAGAAGGCTTCTGTCCGGCACTGTTCAGCCGAACAGAAGCCTTTTGTTCGGCGATCCAGTGCCGAACGGAGCACGAACCGTGAAAAAAAAAAATTTCGGGAGAAGCCGGCGAGGTGGTTCCGGGAGAAGCCGGCGAGGTGGTCGGAGATCGGGAGAATGCCGGCGACGAGAGGGAGAAGGGGGAACGGGGGGGTTTTGGGCGTTGGCGAGGTGTTTTGGAGGGGAAGAGCGGGGTGGGGGGGTTTGGGGGGTGTAGAGAGCAATTTAGGTGAGGGGGTGGGGAGGGTGGGGGATAATTTAGGAATTTTTAATTTTTTAGGGGTGTCCTTAGCAAATGGGGGGGTGTAGAGAGTATTTAATTTTTTTTTAATTTTTGGGGGGTGTCCTGAGCAATAGGGGGGGTGTATATAGAACCACCGAGAAGAGATTCAGACTAATCCTCAGGGTAGAGAGAGAGAAATGAGGGGTTTAAAGAGAATAGGGTGAGTTTTAGTTGCAATTGTATGGATTTGGGATTTTGGTTGTGCGTAAAGCTCGTGCAGACCAATAGGCATCATGTATTTCAAAATCTGAGGTGACTAAGTAGATTAGATCCATTGATTTGGTAGTCCCTAATCATAGGATAGCTAGCAGTTGATTTATGGAAGCAATCACTTTTCTTTGACTGGTGGTGGGCTTTCTTTGACCGGTACTAAAGTAAACTTGTCATTACTGGAGACTGCAAGATGAGAGCAGGTCCCACCTTTGACCACGTTGGAGTTGTAAAGTTTCCGAATAGCATTGTTTGCATGGGTATGGTCGGCCCACTATCTTACAGTGTTGATCAACAGGAGCTAATCGAGCAATCAAAATGGCTTTACTTAATGGCGAAAAAATGGTTTCCTAAGATAATTCTTATTTAGTACAATATTCTGATATTATAATATGTATATGATAATTAATAATATAATTTATTAGTTATTATATATTATATTATTTATCATATATTAGATATATTTAGATAATTAGGTAAAATTTGGTATATATAATCTAAATGTAACAAATATAAAATTTATTGTACTAACAGTAATACAATACATAATTATATTGATTGGATATAGTATAGTTATCAAGTCATTTATTTATTATTGTCATTATATATTATATATAATCTTCTTTAAAAATATTCAAGACACCTAAAATTCTATACAATTATAATTATTTATTGTAGATCTTACCTATATATTGGATAACTCATCTAATAGAAACATAATATTATTAAGAAACAACTATATACCAAAAAAAGAAAGAAAAAAAACTAAAGTACATGTTACATTTCAGAAACTATAAAGTAGACCTTAACAAGGTATAAATAGTAGTAAGAAAACATCCATGCTTCAAATCAAATAACAGAACATTGTATTAACTATATCAAAGATGAAATCAATGGAATAAGTTAAGAGAGAGAGGAGAAAAAAAGTTAAACATAGGATGATGAATAAATAAGTCAAAGGGCAACTTAATTTAGATAATACTTTGTAAATTTAAAGATAAAGCATTACACAAATCAAACAATTTACATCAATAAAAGTGATATCTTACTTTAATCTCCAGCAAGGAGGGAATAAAAAAAGTAGAAACAAGAGCTTGAAAATAAGAATAATTCATATACACAGTTTGAAATAAGATATTTTAAATTTTAATTACAAAATTAGAGAGGAGCAAATATTTTTTTAGTAAAAAAATTGTTCAATTAGTATAAATCAATAAATACCATGAAAATACTTGAAGATAGAAATCCTAAAGAGAAATACCCCAAAAGTATTATTGCATATCTTAGTCACATGTTTTTTTTCCCCTACTCTTATGAGAACCTCTAAAATATAAACCAATTTTATGCCAACTAATCTAACTAATTTTTTTCATTGGAAATATGTAAAGTACATTTAGAATAATTTTATTTTCTGACATAGTTTAAATAAGTATATCAAGTGTAAGTGTATCTTACATTAAGTATATTAATTATATACTACAAAACTTGTTTGAAAAAAGAAAATAAACCATGCCCCACGTATTGTATAGTTTATAAGCTAGTATATATATTGAAATGGAGGCTCAACTTGTGCTAGCTCTCTATTTGCCACATTGATACTAGTAGTAATGATATCATTAATATGGTTCTTTATTTAATTTAGATATAAATAAGCTCTTATATTTGTTTTGTTTTATTATCTATTATCTATATCTAAAATGGAGGCTCCACTTGTCTTAAGCTCTTTAGTGGCCACGTAGACGTACATATTAATGATATCAATACTTTGTTTTGGATAATAAGATTAAGTATGGGTCTTATATCTATTATACTATATTCTATTATATATTCTATTGTATTCTATATTCTATTTGATCATCTATTCTATTACCTATTTCATATTACATTTCAAGAATAGTTGGAAAAAGTAAAAAATGTATCCCATGCATTGCAGATTTTATGCTAGTGTTCATCTAAACTCTGGCTCCCTTATCGAGTTTCATTACTTCAATATATTTATCTTGAATGTAGGTAGGCTACTCAAGCATGGGATTGTATTTGGGCTAGGCTCGAATGGATTCCTATAGACTAATTCATGACTAACTAACAAGTATTTGAGAGAAAATCTTGCTCTTAGAAAATGAAAAAAAATTAAACTCTCATTTTTAGTTTTATAGAGGCAAGTTTGTGGCACCCTCCTTTTCTTTTGATCTAAACATACAGATTATTATCCCTTATATTTGAAGGTGAGCAAATGTGGAAAAAAAAATATCAAGAAAAAATATATTTTCACATGGGTTCACTTACATCCTCTCTTTTTAAAAATTTTCAAAGGGATCTTTCAAGTTTCCAAAATATTTTAGTGTGGAGTAATTATTGGTTGGACCAAGTCTATTGCTTAGCTGGTGGACCAATCTAACCACAAAGCAACATGCATAAGAGCGGGCAAATTAGAAAAGAGCGCAATATATGTGCTTCCATGCATGTTGCTTCGCGGTTGGACTAGTCCCCCAACTCAGTGGTGGACTTGGTCCAACTAAAATTATACATCAATGGGACCATGAACCATCCATCATCATCGGAATGTTGTTATAAAAGATAAAAATACCCCCTCTTTCAACAAAAATGCCCTCTTCCAAGCCCTTATTCTTTTCCCCATGGTTTCCTCTCCTCTTCCTCTTTCTCCCCATGGCCTCCCCGGCCTTTTTTCAAGACCTTCTCTGCACCAATGGCCTCCCTCCAAGGCTCCTCCTCTAATCGTGGAGTCCTTCTCGACCCCTCCTTTAATCTTCTAGGTAAAGGCTAAAAGGAGTTCATTTAAGATCTTTCTATTGTTGGACTTCATGTCACGGCAAATGATCAATGGTAAGCTATCATGGTGGAGATGGCAAAGGCCTTTTACCCTACAATCTTATAACTTGTGTCCCCCTTCTTGCTACGGAGGACCTTCCTAAGTCTCCCATTAGGCATGTATTTAGTGAGTTATAGTGATTGTTCGCAACATTTGAACATCAGGAATCCCAATCTCTCTATGCTGTCTCATCTTACGCGTAAAAACATCTATAGAGGTTTAATTTTGGGTAGTTTAAGGCTGTTGTATGAAACCTAAAATGAAACAATGTAACAGTAATTGGTCCATCAGCAATAAAGAAATAGAAACCATCACTATATATTGACTGTTTCAGTTGGGTCTTGTAAGAGACTAAACCGATTCTTTTGCTGCCAACTTGGGAGTAGTCTTGTTATCTGTGGCAAAAATCCCAATGATGATGCATTAGTAATCATGGCAAACATTTCGGAAGGTAGGGTGGTTGCTGACAGCTAATTGTTTCACCACTGCTAATTAAAGGTCTCCTCCTCCAATTCTTGCTCACTTCAATATAAAAATGATTGTTAGAACATGAAGCTTAGAAAGTCCACTGAGTAAAAGAATGTTCTCCATTAGCACTAGCATGACTCTAAGTGGACCAGAATAAACCATGCATATAGAGCTATTGCGAACAGAAGATCTACTATGGCTAGCAAGAATAAATTGTTGATGGAGTCTATTGTAACAACTTAGGACCTCACCTAAAATGGCTAACCGGAAGGTATTATTTGGGTTCTTTAATCCTGTATATCCAAGATCTACTCAGCGAATAACCGATGTGGGACTAAACACACGCCCGCACAGATCCTCACATACTCCCTCCGTTCAAGCCCTGACGTCCTCGTTAGGCTAAGGGTTCAAACTTATTCAAATCTAATCATAAACACCACGATCAGCCCGTGGTTAGCCCTAATGGATCCGTGCTACAGTGTCTCCTAGTCCATATAGATTATGGGCCGGGTCCGCTCTGATACCATTTGTAACAACTCAGGATCTCACCCAAAATGGCTAGTCGGAAGGTATTATTTGGATTTCTTGATCCTGTATAACTACCCAAGATCTACCCAGCGAATAACCGATGTAGGACTAAACACATTCCCGCACGAGTGCTCACACCTATGAGCCAAAAGCTGGCCAAGATAATCATAACTTGGAAGTCAGATATTTGTGGTAGAAAGTCCGACTACAATTAAAAGCCACATAAAATAATCTTCTTTCTTGGTGGCAGCTTCCACTCGTTTGCTAACTAGCAAAGAGATAGGCACGGCCTGCGCACCCAAGTACCCTTCCTAAAGTGTGATTAGCATTGGCATGCAGAGCTAGAGTCACATAAGTATAGCATCAGGTAGAGAGATTTTGATGGTGGCATGCTCGAACAAGCTTCCGAAGGAAGAAATCTATCCCACGGGATAGGAATATGATCAACCAGCACACTATGATCCACCTTTTATGGGAAGTTCAGCTGCCATGAATTCATAGTCTTCTAGAGCAAAACTCCATCATAGCTTGCAACAAAGCCAATAAAGAGGGAGAATTGAGCCCATCATCATGACCATTGTTATATAATTTGTTGAGTAGATCCCTACAAAGTTTGTGACCACAACTACTAGAAAAAGTTGAAGACTTTGAATGGTGCCCAATATTGTCTGCAATGTGGCCTTGAAAAAGATTGGCTCTCCAGACACATTATGCGCATTGAGCTTCTAGTTTGGTGATAGGGGTAAAAGTGGATTAGATAATATCCGTTGGGATCTATTTTCGTATTCGAATCTATCCGGATATAGATAGAAACTTGAAGATCCAACTAGTAACCGTATTCGTATTCATATCCATCAAAGAAAAATGGATATGGATATAGATATGGATATCTAACTATCCAATCCGTATCTGAATATTCGATTTCATTTATAGCCCTATTTAATTTATATTTAAAGAAAATAAATGATTATATTAGGATGCTATTAACTTGATTTATCATCCACTTAGCAATATCTTTGATCCCATGGTTATAAGGTTTAATTATTTGATTTATATCCATATTTACAACCATACGTTTGGTATCGAATATATATTTGTATCCATTTAAAACAAATATGGACATGAATTTTTGAATTTGACTAAGATTTGTATCCATATCTGTATTCGTCAAATAAAACAAATATAGATATGGATATGCTAGTATCCGATCTATATCTGATTCAATTTCAGCGCTATTTGGTGGGCTATTCTTCGATGACTTTCGAGTATCTCTTGCAACTTTCTTGCTTGATGGAGGACTGGCAACATAGAAAGTAAAGCAAAGAAAATAACACAGAAGATTGTCATAATAAACAAAGCAATCCTCCCTCATACTCCTCCTCTCTCGTCTCCCTCCAACACTACCGCTATGCCTCCCTCTCCAACCCCTCCTATTGTGACTTCAAGAAAGCCATAGCCTCCTCTTTCCTAGCTCCATGAGTAAGATTCTTTACTCCGAACAACTTTATATTATTATAATGTGATAGTCATGTGCCACCACTCTATTTATAGAGACGAATGATAGGACCACTTTGGAATACTTTAGAAACTCGAAGCATCCTTTAGAAAATTTTTAAAGAAAAAGGATGTGTGGGAATTGCTTAAACTTGAGGGGGTAAAATTATAATTTTTCAAACCATTATGACATATCCTACTATTTTCTTAGGGTGTGGAAACTAGAGTCTTCGATTGAACTTGGTTATACCTATAACCAAACCCAAAATATTATCTATTAGATCTAATTTAGACTCAAACCTAATAATAATTCTATATTCATACCCAATATTGATCCAAATGAATGATATTGAGCTAATTTAGACTCAAACCTAATAATAATTCTATATTCATATGCAATATTGGTCCAAATGAATGATATTGAGCGAGGTTTCAAGTAATTATTTTTGAATACTATCTTATAAGTTATGATGTGCAAAAGAAATAATGTAGGAAATATAAAAAGAATACATCTAAGGGAGGGTATTTATTCAACATATATATGTATGTATGTATGTATGTATGTATGTATATGTATATATATATGTATATGTATATATATATATGTATGTATATATATATATGTATATATATATATATGTATGTATATATATATATATATGTATATATATATATATGTATGTATATATATATAAGTATATATATATGTATATATATATGTATATATATATATATATGTATATATATATGTATATATACATATATATATACATATATGTATATATACATATGTATATATATATATGTATATATACATATGTATATATATATATATGTATATATACATATGTATATATATATATATGTATATATATATATGTATATATATATATATATATGTATATATATATGTATATATATATAGATATGTATATATATACATATATATATGTACATATGTATATATATACATAGATATATATAGATATATATAGATATATATATACATATCTATATATATACATATATACATATATACATATATATAGATATATATATACATATATATATATACATATATATATATATATGTATATATACATATATATAGATATATATACATATATATATATATATACATATATATATATATATATATATATACATATATATATATATATACATATATATATATATACATATATATATGTATATGTATATATATACATATACATATATATATATATATATATATCTATATGTATATATATATACATATAGATATATATATATATATATATATATATATATATATATGTATATACATATACATATATATATATATATATATATATATATATATATATGTATATACATATATATATATATATATATGTATATACATATACATATATATATATATATGTATATACATATACATATATATATATATATATATATATATATATATATATATATATATATATATATATATGTATGCATGCTTTTATGCATGTGCATAATTGGCTTAGGCTTTGTGTTTACAAATATAGATCCATCAAACCCAAATCCAATCAAACAGTTTACTAGATGCATTTCACCTCTGAATCCTATGTTTTGGACGCCTCAGTCACCTAAGGCCACAGCCCAAAGAAGGCTCATCGCAGGGAAGGCCTCAAAGACAAAACGGAAGGGAAAAAAGCCCCCTTAGTGAGTTCGCCTTATGTCGGCCCACTGTAGGAAATGTCTTAAAGATAAAATGGAAAAAAAATGCCCTTCTTAGTAAGTTTGCCTTAGCCCCCAAATGCATTGAGCCGCTCCTGGTTTTAGATTGACTTCGGGTCAGATTAGTGGGTTATCGGTCTTTATTGGCACCCATTTATACCAGGACAGTTAATTTAAAATTTTATATTTATTTTTGTCTTGTGTATTACAGATGCCCTGTAAATGAAGGGGTTGAACTGGTTTCCACTTTTCATGGCTCTACCACATATGCAATCCAATGATTCCATGCTCGCTAACATAACAACAAGAGCTGGCAAAACATACTTTAGCCTGTTAGATGACTCTTTTGAGTTAACCACACCACAACTCCTTAATTTTCACTAGACCATCTTGATCTTTTGGCAGAACATTAGACCTCAAGACTGGTTGCATTGGATTGGGCTCATTCTACCCTAATCCGATTTAACGGCACAATCTCTCTCCCTCCCTCTGTCCGTAGGGACCGGGGACTGGGGAATTTGAGGATGTTAAAAAACTTAAAAAAGGGAACGGAGAGAGCGAAGAGAGCTTGGAAGGTGGTGGTGTGATTGGTCGATACACTTTAAACATTATCTCCTCCTTGCTTGCCCTATAAAACCCGAAACCTAAACCTCCGCCCGATCTGATCGGAGGCTGGCTTCGAACCATCTCCATTCCCTTGTCCTCCTCGTTCTCTGTCATTCTTTGGTAGCCCAAAGGAATAACAGGCGCTGATCGCCATGAGGACCACAACCCACCAGCCTCTCATCACCGCTCCCGCCAACCTGAGGTCTGGGAGGAGGTCCGCCTCGTCTCTAGGGCTCCCCCCGAGGTGCCCCGGGAGGAGGGCCATGGTCGTCAGGGCGGCTGTGGCCGTGGAGCAGGAGGCGAAGACCAAGGTATCCCTTGTGAGGATTGGTACCAGAGGGAGGTAGGCGGCGTTGTTTTTTTTTTCTCTATCTCGGTAGGTCATAATTTGTACAATTTTTGTGTTTTTACTTGATACAAGTGTTTGATGGAGCTGGATATCGGGAATTTCTTGTTAAATATTGGGATTTCAGCTTCATTTGTTTGGATTTTGCTTTGGTTGGACCCTAGTGAGGTTTTCGGTGTCATAATTTGGATTCGTGTTTTCTGGTTTACCTGGATATTGGGTATCTCTTGTTACAAAAGAAGGTGTTCAGCTTCTTTTGTTGAATTTTATCTTAGTTGGAGCCTAGTGAAATTGCTTCTGCTATAGATTTAATGGGTTTTCTTCATTATTTTAGTTTAATTTTGTTGTTATTTTATTTTTTCCTAGATTCTTTTAATTGACCTATATCTCTTTAAAATACCCTTTCGGGGCTAAATTTGTCCATATCTTTAAGCATCTTTTATGATTGAGTGACTTAATGGCACTTTAGACTTGTCCTTAGCTTTACTTCTGGAAGTTATGAGGCTTTTGAATTTAAGTATAATTCGCATTATTTAGGGCTTTCAAAAGTGGGAAAAAGTTGGGCACTTTCATACAGTAGTTTGTATAGATGAAGTGTTGATTTTTCAATTAATAATCATATATTGTCTGGTATTATTGGTGTCATCTTGGGGAATTTGGCATGGGTTTGTTGAATCGGGGACTTATCTACCTAAACATCTTATTGGAGAGAGGATGGTAACTTTTACGAGATTTTGTGATGTGGGAAAAAACAGAATGGTCTGGTGCACAACCCTCAGGAGAAATTGAGGTGATCAAGGAACTGAGTTTTTTACTTCACAGCAACAAATTTTTCTTGACAATAGAGGAGTAAAAATGGGGGCAGAAAGGCGACTTTCAAATTAAAAACCCTCTGCAGCAGTAGGATTCATAGGACTCTATTATGTTGTCTGGAATTTATATTAGAGATAAAAGCCTCTTGGAAAACTATTATTAAAAAGTTTTTTGTAAAGGATGAAAACTACATAGTATATGATAAAGATATAACTATCAATCTTCCTATCCTTGATTAGAAGCCATATCTGAATGTATCAGAAGAAGTAAGATTGCCTTAGTAATTCTAGCATGAGCTCAAACAACTGTTAGGATATGTCACATACTGCTGAAAATTCAAAAATTTTCAGATACGCAGCGGAAAGACATGTGCATCTCCCGTTCATCGCATGAACGTATTTTAAAACCTTTTGTAGATAGATCAGGATTAAATTCTTATTAAATTATTTTAAAATCATGATTAAGAAGATCAGATCTTCACCTTGTGTGGGTAGATAGTCTCCGCAAATCTGATTCACGTGGTATTCGATGAGGGTTCAGTGGAAGCCGCACACGCGTCCAGCCTCTACAGGTATCCACACGAAGTATTGAGTCGATCGAAGCCTTTGGATCTTCCCGGGGTGCTAGCTCCCTTGCAGAGAAGGCTATGGATGGCTGAAGTCCTCTCCTTTGAATCAACCTTTGATTGCCTTGAGAGGTGGAAGAAGAAGGAAGTGCCAAGGAAGAAGAAACGAAGGCTCTTCACAACCTTTTACTTTCCTTACGCTAGAACCAAAAGAAGAGAGGGAGGAGGCCACGCCTTGATCTCCTTTTTCCCTTGTTACTTGCGGCTGAAGGGAGGGATATTTGCTGCCGTGAACCACCAGAAAAATAGCATGAATAGAGGGGCAAAAACCCCTCTCCTTTTAATGCCATAATAGATAAGGATGAGCTCCTACTTTTTAGGAGCTCATCATTATCATCTTATTTTCCAAGAGAGGAGGGGCGTAGCCCCTCCTTTTCATCTCACGCAAGCAAGGGAGGGGCGTAGGCCCCTCCCTCTTCTCCCTTCTATTCTCACACCCCACTTAATCACATTAAGTGGGGTGGGTTTAGCCACATTCATAGGGACTCAATCCTTTTCTAAAAAGAATTAGATGAATCCAATTCAATTCCTCCAAATCCTAATCCATTTAGGATTTAATTGAACCATGACTCTATTGAACTCTTCAATCCTAATCCAATTAGGAGTCATTTAATTAATTAGATTAAAATTAAAAATTAATTAGGACTTAAGAAAATCCTAATCTAATCAGGACTTGTTCAAATTTCAGCCCTAAGACAATTAGGACTTTAGAAATCCTATTCCAAGTAGGACTTTAATTTAATTTGAAATCCTAATCCAATTAGGACTTCATGAATCCCACTCCAAGTAGGACTCATGATCAAGTCCAATTAATTAAATCCAACTAATTAAATTAAATTGCAATCCGATTGCAATTATTCCTTCTTCTAATCACTAACTCTTAGTGGATTTTCAATTTATCAATCTAATTGATCATATATGATTCTTAATCACAATTCAACCATCGAATCGGTCAATACTTCTAATATGTGTGACCCCATAGGTTCTATTCTGACTGGTAGTGAGATATATTGCAATCTCTATCATAATATCATTGAAAACTCCTTTCAATGGGTTGAAACAATTCCAACTCAACTCACCAGAAATTATCGACCATCGAGATGATCCCTGTGAGTCTCACCATCCACCAGTGACACCTAGCAGTATGTAGTGGCTACCCAGCAGAATAGAATGATGAACCTTTAGGTGCAGTTATCGTATGATACAGTCCTTCTATCGTGGATCCCTACAGACCGGAGGTCATGGATAACTCGTCAAACTCCGTTGTCTGTCATATGTCTAGATTTATTCGACTTGAGTTCGATAGTGGAAAAGCTCTTTCTCCACTATATATTCTGCCCTGGCCAAGGTCTTAGAACTCAGTCTTATAAATCACATAGGATTACTCCTCTTCTATCAAGGTCGATAGATTCCATGTGAGTGCATACCCTACTCCTACAGTGAACCTACTGCAGCCAATCTACACTACAAGGACTCATATGACCAGAGACCATGATATGTGTAGTCAAACTACAATAACCTTACTGTGAGTAGTCGAAGCACCGTAGGTCAAAGGACCAGTCACACTACTGCAACATCAAGCAAGTCACTGACGAGTGGATAGATATCCAAGTGACTTCTTGTCTTGGTCACGCTCAGTACCCTTGTTCTCTAACAAGCACCTGCACTATCACTTCAGTGTCTCCACATTGTGGACTCGAGTCTCGTCCATCCATAAGGAAAGCGATCTGTGCACTGATCGGATTGATCACTGTCCTCGTAATGATTCATTGACTAGGAGCATTTAGAAATTAATCACCAATGATACATGGCTCAAATTTTCAACTCTTGAGAATATGTATCATCTTATTATTGGACGATTCATAGACACATAAACAATATGAATGAAAAGATGCCCATTTATTATTCAATAATAATAAAGTCAAGTACAAATTTATGTCCCAGAATTAATAATGTGTCCGCCAGATTGGCTTCTAGGGCATACATCTAACACTCAAACACCAGTTTGTAGATTGGAGGCTGACTTGAAACCAAGGTTTGAAAACTTGGGTTTTGCTTCAGTTTTAGCTGGCTTAATGGAGTTTTTATTTCTGCAGTTTTGGAAGTTTCGCTCCAAGTACGGAGTTTTGGTCAAAAAAGAAAAATTTCAAAAAAAAAGAAAAATACAAAAGAAGCCAAGAAAAGTCATTACATAACATTTTAGATTATTATGTGTTATATACTTTCTTTATTATGTATGTATGTATGAATGTGTATGTGTGTGTCATTAGGTATGTACGTACGTATGTATGTTCAAGAAAACCATTATATTTTGCAGTTGCAAAGCTTTGTGGTGACTTTTGTTAAAAAAAAAGAACATTATATTTTGCAGTTGCGAAGCTTTTTAGTGTCTTTTGTTATAAAAAAAAACCCATTATATTTTGCATTTGCAAAGCTTTTTAGTGCCTATATGCTCAAATATTTTCTTCTTTTTTCCATCGAAGTCGTAAATATATTGAGTCTAGGCATTTCTTTCTCATATATCTGAGGCTAAGAGGCTATTTGAGCAGCCACCGAGGTGGTAGCCTAGTGGGAGCGTGGCCTTACTTCCAACCAAATGGTTCCGAGTTTGAAACGCACGGGCGTTGATTAAATTGTGGAGACCGGATGCTCCCTGCTTGGACACGAGGTCTGGAAGGGCGTATCGCTCTGCTAGTAGCCTCGGTGGTGCCAGGTGTGACGTACTCATATATGGTATTCGTGCCAGAGCCTAGAGGGATAACCGAGCCGGGCCCACGAGTGGGGAGGGTATGAGTAAAACCGGCCGGGGTGTCCAACACACGGTCATTTCTGCCCGCATCGGACATTCTCCTGGCGGGGTGGGAGCCCAGTGGGGGGCTGCTACGCGCGGGTGGGCTTGTCCCTTCCTCCCCCCTTTTTCTTTTTTAAAGCAAAAAAAAAAAAAGGAGGCTATTTGAGCAAGCATATGTAGTTACGAAATGTTATATTTTACGTAAAGATTATAGTCTTGTAAAATATATAATTTTTAATTATTCACTATAATCCATATAAAATAAGGGCTTTTTCAGAGTATCCGTCCATCAAGGGTTATTTTTATTATCTATCCCCTCTTTTAGCTCTAGGAGAAAAGAATTGAAAATTGGAAGTACATAGCCCATGTCCTTAAATAACTAACATATGATCATAATATGACCGAAACCACTGAAAGTGGACTGAAATTAGTCGGTTTCAGCCAAAACTGTTTGAAACCTCATACTGGGGGTCAATCTTGGTTTGGTCTTGGCTGAAACCGATCAGTTATGGCCAAAACGGTTGGTTAACAGATCGGTTTCAGTCAAAACTTGAAGCCTAGCTTGAAACAAGACAAGAATTGGTGGGCATCATGTGGAAGTGCTTTTTGGTGTTTGATTTCAGTGAAGGAATGCACTAGCATCAGCGACAAAAGAATAATGACGGTTTTGTATATTGCGTCTAAGGAAGATTTGGGTTTTAGAGTTCTGTCTAGTGATTTTTCAAAATGGTAGTGGGTATAGATCAAGTTTTGGATTCTTTTTACTTTTTCATGAATTTGTTGGAGTAGGTGTTTCTTAGATCTGTCGTAATGCTGTTTTCTTAGACTGTTTGTATCATTTGTAGTACCTTGCTGTGTGTTATCATTGATATAATTTTAATTTATGATTTCTTGGCGAAGTTCTGGTCATATCAGGGAAGATAATGCACTTCCATCATACCGATGAAAGAAGATGGGATCTGTCTTTGTTCAGTTTTAAGTTTATTGGATTTTACACCATATAAATTTATTTCTTAAGTTCTCTCTGTTCATTCAAGCAGCCTTGTTCTTAAGTTTTTGATCTTAACATATACCATGTGCAGTTTTTTTAAAATTATATCTTTCTAAATTCTTTGCTGTTTTGGTGCCTGTAATTGCCACGAGATATTCAGGTTAGGTTCTCAGTTATCCATTGCTTCTGATGTGCTTAAAAAAGAAGGGTTATTGCACTTCAATTGAGTTATTTTCTCAACCTGAGTCACCCTAGACATGTGTCTGATAATTTATCTCTAAACTGGATATGTTTTTTAGCCTGTTTGTTTGACCATGTGCTGATCTTCTCTGTTCTGTGCAATTTGATATTGCAAGATTTATAATCAGCAAAACAGGTCACCAATAAAAGGAAATACCTTCCCCCCTCGCTTTTTCCAATCACACTTTCTTTCTTTTGCCTTTTATTTCCTTTGTTTATTTATTTATTTTGAGTTTTTCTACTTTCGGAGGAAATATTAAATCTGTTACATACAAGAATACAGAAGTAAGATCTCGATATTTCAGTGGAATCTTACTATAACTAATCTGTGAAAGCTGAAACTAGGTCATATGGAATAACCTCAATTGACGTACAATTGCTTTGGTGACGCACTAATGTACATGGTTTAAGATTCTTATGCACTAATGTAATTGTTCATAAGATTCTTAGGCTAAAACATGGAAACTGACATTCGTTCTTTCTTTAGACTGCTTTCAAACTGGGAACAGTGAGATGGTTTTCGCATGTTAAATAGATGATTATTTTTCTGTCCATTCAATAATTTAAATCTGTTGCTGGATAGTTTGTGCATATTTTAAATTGCATCTGTCTTTTACTGTAAGTCAAACTAACTTTGCATCATGTGATTTTAAGTTCATGGATTGGCAGTGAAATTTCTTTGTTCAAATACATGTTCAAGCAATTCTTTTCTTCATGTGGCAATTCATTATGCGCACAATATTGCATGCAAATCAATACTATGTGTTCTTGACAGTCATGCTTTATCCTTGTACTTTGTGGATGTGGATGATATTCCTCCTATGGATATTTAGGACAGTCCGCTAGCACTTGCCCAAGCCTATGAGACACGAGACAAACTCATGGCAACTCATTCTGATCTAGCTGAGGATGGAGCAATTGAGATAATAATCATTAAGACTACAGGTGATAAAATACTCAATCAACCACTAGCAGATATAGGTGGCAAAGGTCTTTTCACGAAAGAGATAGATGAGGCCCTCTTGGAGGGCAAAATTGACATTTGCAGTTCACTCGATGAAGGATGTTCCTACATATTTTCCTGATGGAATGATCTTACCATGCAACCTTCCCCCGAGAAGATGTAAGGGATGCATTTATTTGTTTGACAGCAAAGTCTCTTTCAGAGCTTCCAGCTGGAAGCTTTGTCGGAAGTGCTTCCCTTCGGAGACAGTCTCAAATACTTTATAGATATCCATCTCTCAAAGTAAGTTCTCAAATGATGCTGTTAGTTTTACTTTTCGTTGTCTAGGTATAGTGACGTTATTCTATCCAGCCATATAACAGAGGCTTAACTGCTTAATGGATGGTATGCTCTATGGAATTTCACAACCTCTGTTTTGTATGAATTCTTTTTCCTGTGCTTGTTCATTAAAATGGATCTAAATTGGCTTTTGGAGAAGGTTTAATTTAATGCCCCTCCCTCTTTTCAGTTTGCCACTTTAAGGATTTATTAAGATGCTAAGCTTCCTTCAATGGTTTGATTAATAGTTTTGACACTTGTGGCTACCATCCTGATAATGGCATTGTTCTTTCTCTCTATATTTCCTAAAATTATAAATGTATTCTGTTGAATATAGAGTCCCAAGGCTGTATTTGGATAAAATATAGTTGCTTTTGCTAAGCTATTCTTCCTTGTCAACTTTAAGTGTGTATTAAATTAAATTTAGCATTTTTACAAGAAGGTACCAACAAAAGCTGTGAACTAGAAACTCCTGTTTATTTGAGATATGATGATTGATATTTTTTAACTCCTGGTTCAAGGTGGTGAATGAATTGCACTTATACATGTCTAAATAAGTTGAAAAAAAATCATCTTGAACAAGGTTTGCCATACCAGTCAGTACCGGTGTGTATTGACTGTATTGTATTGGTACTGATACCGAACTGATACACGGTACAGTGGACATATTGACACTTGATACGCCGAACAAGGTACTGTATTAAGCGTACTGATATTGCAATAAGATGGTATCGGTACGAGGTCTGGTACTGAGATGACGAACTTTGATCTTGAAAGTCTTGAAAACAATTATTAGTAGATAATTTTTGTCATATGAAATGTGAATTGAAATTCATGGAATATCCTTGTTCCCGTAATGATAGTGTGCTACCTCTTTTCTTCTCGCTTGTTTCTTCTGTCTCTACCTTCTGTTCTCATTAAATCTGAAAGCTTTTGGATCAACTGAGGGCATATAAGATGAGCATTGAACATAAAGAATGATGAAGTAATCAAGGAGTTATAAAAGGAATATGCCAGGAGAGAGCATTAGTTGCAGCAGATGAGGATTAAGTAACAAATTGCATAAGATATTAAGGGCATGTGAAAGAAGATGGCATTGACGTTTGTACCATATAGACCTTAGAAGGTTTGAAGAAGAAGATTTGGTGAACAATATGGGAAGTTGCTGTAAAGGATTTAAGTAGTTTTTATTGATAGGGAATGTAAGCTATGATGGAAAGAATTGTAAAGAGGGATTGACATAGTGAACCCCGATCAAAGTGTGAATTGTGATTAGATGTGTTGGTTATCATAGTTGTTTCTAAAGCCTGTGACAAATTTTGTGGAAGTAGTAAGCAAGATAGGTAAGTAGGTAGCATGTTTCGAGATATGATAATATACTGACTGCATCGTATGTAGCTTGTAGACACTCCTCTTTCTCAATCAATTCATCTTTGTCAACCTTTGATACGATGGATGCTGTTGCGAGAACAATATTTAGGCCATCGACCTCGTTAACTCATATTATTATTGCTAGAGGCCTATTGATACTGTCAAAATCATCATTTGCTAGAGGCCTATCGATACTGTCAAATCATCATCAGAAACCTTTTCAACTGCATGACTGAGACTTCAATCCAACTGCTAGGCTTTAGATACCTGGTTGGTAGAAGCGATAGAAAAGAAAAGGAGGGAAATAGAAGAAGAAAAGAACTTAGAATGCTTTATGAAATTCTGAAATTTGGTTTATTATGACAAATATGTTTCTCTTTAAGTGTAATGTTTTATGGTTGCATCATGCAATCCTAGTTGAGTCTGAATTTACCACTCATCGTGCCCATGCTACTCAAGGCTAGTTCAATATGCATACTGAAAAGCTATGCAGCATTTTTGTAAGATAAACAATCTACACCAATGCAATACACTTATTGAACTGGTTTTTCTTCCCATCTAGGCTATTTTACTTATTTTTACTGGGAATTAAACTTTTTTGAGCACTCAAATGCATGGAATGCCGTACCGATCCGTACCGGCCGGTACGGGCCGGTACGTACCGGTCCGGCCGTGGACCGGTACCGGAACGGATTAAAAACCGGTATTTCCCGTTTTTTATCCGAACCGGCCGGTACGGGTGCGTACCGGCCGGTTCGGGCCCCGTACTGGCCGGTTCGGAGCCCGTACCGGCCGGTACGCACCTCGTACCGGTGCGAACCGGCCGGTTCGCACCGGTACGATTTTTTTTTTTTTTTTTTAGAACCACAGCGCCGCGCGCTGTGGTTTTTGAAACCACCGCGTACCGGCCGGTACGGGACCGGTACCAGCCGGTACGTACCGGACCGGACCGGTACTGTACCGGTCCGGCCGGCCACCGGTACGCCGACCGGTACCGGTACGGCGGACCTTGCTCAAATGTGTCATTTAATTCATGTAACTAAGTTAACACCCTAGGCTGTGCTAGAATACATGCCCTATGTTGCTAATTATCCTAAATATATAAATATTACGTTTTTAAGTGATCTAACAAAATGCATAATGTGAAGTATCATGAAAACAAAATAAACAGTTAGAAGAAGCTGCAGTATATTAGGGAGGTTTAGAACACCAAAGACAATATTGAAACCAAACTAACCGAAACAGTCTCTTACCCCAAAAATAAAAACAAATTGAAATAGTCAATTTGGGTGGGATACATGCATACACTAAAATACTTGCCAATTTGCATTTGCATGTAATATTGTCTGTCCCTGCTATACATTATGGTTTTGGTTAATAAAAATCACAACCCTTGTAGCATGCCAATGGTTCTGTTATGAATGATATCTTACATCATGTTTAAATCTGGATTAGCCAATGAATTCAATGAAAAACTCCTAACTGCAAGTGTTTCCTCACACTTGGCAATCAGATTAAATTTCTTTACACTTACTGTCTTCAAGATGCTTATTTTTTTTTGTGTGGTTGGGCTTCTTGTTAAGAGCAAAACAATTGAATCATGTGTACTAACTCTACATTGTTTGTAAACTAGAACATGGCCATTAATTGCTTTCAATTATAGTATTGTGACATGTTAAAGCTGCAATATAACTCCAGTTGGTAAACTATATTTTTTGCTTAACCGCAACTGGCATGCTGGGATGGATAAGTTAGCACGGAAAACTCAATGATGTTATGTTGGTTTTTTAAATTTTAGTAATTTATTCTATTCAAGATCCTGTTTTCTTAGTCTATGGAGCTTTTCAAACTCTTGCTTTTGAATCCTTTGACGCAGAAGTTTAGAATACATTCTAAATTTCTAACCAAATAGATTGACTGCCAAAATGCAAGGAGCAGTTCATACTTTTTCTTTGACAGATGGTATTACCACACCTTGATGCTTTTGATAACCATAATTACAATAGAAAACCTTATTTTTGTCTAGTTGAGCAGGCTTTGCATATTTAATTAGATTTTATTGTCTTGTATCCTATGTATTTCATTCCTATGTTACGATGGATTGCTATTTACTGTGGAGGCACAGGATTTGAGGAGGGTGGGGCTGGAGGTAGATAGTTAGAGAAAAAGAGCAGCAGAGTTAACAGTTTGTATTATTTAGTAAAAAGTCCCGACAACGTGAACCAAGTTTAGTGTGAACAATTTCTGCTCAGCCTATTCTAATCAACTATTCTTTTTCTCTTGATACATGAAAAGAACCCAAACTTTGGCCATAGAAGTTTATCTTTTCAGTCTTTCTCGCCCACCATGTTCCAATCTGAGCAGGCCAGAGGTGATACTTTTTCCTAATCCTTGATTATGTCTTTCTTTTCTTGGAATATAGTGGCCTTAGTCATAGTGTTAAATGCAAAGATGTGTCCTGACAAGCTAGAATAAAGAGCTTTAATGAGAGTAGAGAGAGGTATGTTGCAGGAAAATGAGTCTGATATGTTCATCATTGGTGTACCCTCTTGATGGGTAGAGTGAATTTCTACAATAGGAGGGAGCTTTCACAATGTGGCTTTACAGAGGGCTGTTACAAAGGAGGCAAAATCAGTTGTTCATTTTCCGAAGCACCCGAGAAATTCATGTTTTTTCCAACCAGATGAGAGGACGGAAAAGGGAAGAAGGCAAAGGGTCTGCCTTAGAAAGGGATGGCTGTTGTAAGGGAGAGTTAGAGCAGAGTTTCTTTTCCAACAAGGCTACCATTTCACTTAGTTATATCAGCTGTGTAAGCAGCTAGTTGCCCCATAATAGGGTTCAAATAGTATTTTCCTTTGATCTCATCCAATTCAGAGCCTAGGCTTGACCTGTACTTTTGCCTGAACAGGGCCTACACATATCCAAACCAGTTTGGGCGAGGCCCAAGCTTAACCTGTTATAGCTCTATTGCTCCCTATATTATTGGACCCTTCAAGTTAGCCTATTAACCACATTCAAATCAGGATTGGAATGGCACTCACATGGTTTTGTAACAAGAAATTCCTAGATATTGAAAGGATTTGACACTTAGACATATACCCACACCCCAAGAATCGCAGTCCATGCAACACAGATAGCCGCTCGCTCCTTTTTCCCTTTTTCTCTTAACATCTTATCGCACTTTAATGTAAATGCCACTTGACGGTTCATCCTAAATTTTATAACATGACATGGGATCTTGAGATTGAATTGGGCAAGTGATGAATGGTATGTAAGAATATGTAAGACTTGAGGGAAGAAAAAAATAAAATCAAAAAATAGCCATCACATGGAAAAA
Organism: Phoenix dactylifera; assembly: GCF_009389715.1. Lineage (NCBI taxonomy): Eukaryota > Viridiplantae > Streptophyta > Magnoliopsida > Arecales > Arecaceae > Phoenix > Phoenix dactylifera. The sequence continues at coordinate 62,872 of NW_024069165.1, forward strand.
GCAGCTGATATGGTCAACCTGTCTGTGTGAAAATTTCTACTCAAAATATACCTGGAATACTTTATTTTAATAATTTTTTATAATTGAAAAAACACTACCAGGTTTTGCTTATTCAAAACCAATTTCTTGTTTTCTAAGTATAATTGTTTTCTAATCTATGGAGTCCAGAAGGTCTATAAGGACTTAAAGGCTGTTCATATTTATCTCAAAAGGTTTGAATTGATCATGCAATCTTTATAAGGATCTCGAGTATTAATTTTTTAGATGACTTAAAGGATGCCATATGTTTTGAGTTATAAAATTGGGCCTAATCTTCTGTTTGTATGCTTCCATGGACTTGTGAGGTATGATATATCCTCAGACATAGTTTGATGCTTATTCATTCTTTAATCTGAAATTTATTTTCAACTTATTCCAATCTTCTGAATTATTTTCATTTTATGGTTTCCTCACTGCTTGCTTCAGCTCAATTTCTTGTTTAAATATTCCAAAGTACAAACCTTTCTATCATAGTATCTACTTTCCCTGATACGAGAGACAGATTATTGTCTCTGTCTGCTGCAACCACATGTTTTAGAATGAGATTTGTAGTGTTCCTGTGATGTACTCTTTTCCTCACTTTTATCCTCATGCATGTTTCTGTTGTCAGTAGAATACAATAAATGAATGTGAAAATTATGTTGTTTACACAAACTGCTTGCTTTTATTTTTTCAGGTGGTTAACTTCAGAGGCAATGTCCAAACACGATTGAAAAAATTAAAAGAAGGGGAGGTCCAGGCGACTTTGTTGGCATTGGCAGGGCTTAAGCGGCTGAAAATGATGGAGAATGTCACGGCTGTATTATCAGTTGAAGAAATGCTTCCAGCAATTGCTCAAGGTGCTATCGGTATTGCTTGTAGAAGCAATGATGAGAAAATGGTGCGTGCCGCATAATGTGGTTACATTCCTTTCATTTGTGGGAGTAAAAAAGTATAGAAACCAAACTTTATTTTGCTCACATTTTTTTAATTTTTTAATTCATGCATTTCAAGATATATAACACAATATTATATAATTCTACATTGTAGCTAGAGATGGAAAGTGTGATAATTGACAACTTAGAATAAAATTGAGTTTGCTTGAAATCTAAAAATGTTTCACAATTCATTTATGTAACCTCTCAGAAACAGAAAAGGAGTCCTTAGGCATTGGGCGCAAATTTACCTGTAATTAGCTGATGGGTGCATATCTTGTCATGTTTGTTGATCTTACAAGTTATATCTACATGACACATGACAAATCCTATACTTAGTACTCTTATTGTTATCAAGCCAATATGCAGTTCTGCTAATATCTTTCAGTGACTTTGTGCTGTGTTATTTGCCTTTCTTCACTGGTATTATACTAGTTATGTGCGTATTCCAACGTGCCACTGAGGACAAAATTATATGGTTGAAGCCGAAGTTGGCCTAGCCATGTATATAGATGCTGGATACTGTTCTTTGTTTTATTATAAAAAAGTTGATCTGGCTACAATGTGAA